>NC_083582.1:17030877-17308377 GCF_027579695.1 Neoarius graeffei
GGAAAAATACTTTTCAATACTGTTCCTTCAGTCTTCAGTTTCCCAGCTCATCTCCACCGGGTAGGTGTAGAGTTATAAGCAGTGAGAATTAGATAATACAGTGCCACACTATGATGACCGTTTTTGAACGTATGATGAATGTTTTTATTTTTATCCGTTTTTTTTCTTCTTTTATGGCAAATACTTCTCTTCAAAAGAAACTAATGAAGAGTAAAATAAAACATTTTTTTATTTTCACAGTGATATGCACTATTTTTCATCCCTTGGTTTTCTCATCTAATATGGAAGTTATGGATGTCAGTGGCTGTGACAAGACGTGTTATGCTCTGCAATAAAAAAAAAAACAAACATTGGTACAAAGCAAGCCCATTCACTTTTTTATGCTGATAAGAGAATTACAATGGTTTTTCATGTGACAAAAATGTGCGATTAAATTGCGATTAATCGCGAGTTAACTATGACAGTCACGACATTAATCGCGATTTAAATATTTTAATCGCTTGACAGCACTAATATATATATATATATATATATATATATATATATATATATATATATATATATATATATATATAAATATTTTTAAGATCTGCATTTAATAAACTGAGTAGTCTATAACTACTGCAGTCTACAGGGTCCTTGTCTGTCTTTGAGTGTAAAGATATCAGGGCTATATAGACCCCTTTGCATGTTTGTAAACAAACCAACCGTTGCCAGGATGCGCATGCAGCCTGGACTCAGAAACAATGGCGCTGCCCATAGACCGGCATTATGAGCTGTCAGATTATGCAAAACAATTGTCGTTACAAGATCGAGAATGCTACATAAATAAGTTAACTCTAACAAGTGGAAATCGCCTACCGGATCCGTATTTAATTAAAGAGTGGACGGACGATGTTAGTAAGTTCCCTCCTCATTTTCCTCTGATACCTGAAGGCAGTCACACTATTTACAAAAAAATGTCAAACTCAAAAAAAAAAACCTATTTACAAAAGTAGCCTGCCATCAACATTCTGGTTACAGCGAGACTACAACTTGATTAACAATGGGACATTCATATTCATTTTGTTTTAATCAAATTATGCCAGTGATGTGATGGCAATGTGGCTTTAGCTACAACAGCAAATACCAACACTGAGGGCCCGTTTACACGAGGACGCTGTCGGGTAAAAACGACTAAATATTTTATCGGAAGTGCCTTTCGTCTACACGGGGACGGCGTTTCCGAGGCTGAAAAACGGATAAAATTGAAAACGCCTTCCAAAGTGGATAAGTTAAAAACGGCCCCCGTTGCATATCCGTCTAAACTACCCAATACGCGAAACTCTGCTCGGATCTGCTCACGTCGGGTACGCGTTTACGTCATCCATATGTCATATACTGTACATGCCAGCCCGGGAAGTAAGAAAGTAAGTAAAAAAGTAAGAGCATGTCTGATTACATCGATCCAACGGCCCTTCAAGCTGCTCTGGCAGCTTTAATAAACGTCCAGGAGTCCTTCGAACATCTATACCGAATCTGCACATATACCGTTAATGAACAGAGGCGGGTATAGTATGCTCTTACTTTTTTACTTACTTTCTTACTTAGCATAGCCAGAGTAGTCAAAGTTTTCACGGCGCAGATGTGCAGATCAGACAAGATGGAAGATGTTGCGCATGCGTGCAGACATAGCGGAGGTCTTTCACAGCACCGCCTGGCATGCACATCTGTGACAGAGCGCAATGCGTCCGTCACTAAACAGCGGTTCCTCCCGCTGGTCATGTTTCAATGTTCAAGTGCAATGGACTAAACCACAGTTGCAAAGACATTCCAAATACAATCTGTGTTGTGGGTTTGGTAATGGGGGCTTTACAAGTATGTTTTGTTACGGGTACATTTGTTACAACTTTTAGATATGTAAACCTGAAATGTTTGGTACACGTGTTCATAGTAAAAGACGCGACAGGTTTAAACAGCACAAGCATTTATTAGTTTTCACTATAAACAATAGCGTGTAAAGATTCATTAAGTGCACACGTTTAACATCTGAATCCTTTTCTACTAGAGTTTATCTAACATCAGCCAGAAATGTTTGTAGCCATTTACCTGCTGTAGTCTTCCGGGTGCGGGACCAAAGCAGAATGCAGGTCTGAAAGTGCTTTTCCAGGTTTCTTCCGCGATGCGCGGGAAAGCAGCTCATTAGAGCGGAGAGAAATGGTCTACAAATCTTACGTAAGTGTTTGTTGTAATATTTAAGGTCTGCACATTGTTGTAGGAGTGTAATGCATGCAGTGAAAATGTTTAGAACTGTTAAAATCTGTCTAGATGTGTTGATTGATTTTAATTGTGTTAAGACTGTGTGCCGTAGTCTTTTAAATATGCGCTGCACTGTTCATTGGGGAGATGGCCTCTGCAGGGAGAGGATGCATGACTTGAGCTCTGTGTGAGTAATGCCAGAGTAGCCTAGCTTGCGTGGGCATTTTGTCCCAGAATTTTTTTTTGTTTGGTTTTGTCATCAGTGTTTTTTTTTTTTGTTGTTTGTTTGTTTGTCCTGTTTGTGTTAACTGCCGGCTTAAGAATAAAAAGAAAACTATTTTTGTACAAGAATTTTCCTTGTTTTGCTCATCATTCTGACTGACTACTCCATCCGCTCGGCACACTCTATTACAACATCCAATTGAATTCCACACATTTATGCGTCACCGTATAGACGCAGATTTCCTCCTTGAAAACGGTCGTGGAAAAAAGTGAGAACAAAAACGGACTTTTGCGTTTTTGTTTCAGACCGTCCCCGTGTAAAGTGGGCCTAAACATCAATTTGCAGGAGGTAATAGCATGAAAGGAATGATTGTGTAAAGAGTGCAGCTAAGAGAAATCAGAGCTGCGTAAAAAGCGAGAGGCAGAGACCAGAAATGAAACTGAACGGGGCGGGAGCTAGGTTAGAGCAGTCAACCTCAGTTGGCATTTAGATTGAGGGCACACAATTTTACCTTTCCATCCTTGCTTTAAAATTGTGATTTTCGGCATACACAAATAATGATTGGCACAAAATCTGGACTGCTTGAGTCAAGCGAGACCTCGCCTACAAACAAAATTGCATGCAAAGCTAAGTTAACATGCTAACAATATTCATTACATTGTGTAACTGTGACCCAGCTAATCAGACAAATGTTACCAAAGTATTTTGCTACATCAATAAACGAAGACTAGAAAGAATAAAAAAGAAATTTAATAAATAGCCTGATTTTACCTGTGATGAAGTGGGCGCTGCAAACCCGCGCATTTTTGATGGTACTTTCATCCCAGTCTACACGTTTGATGGCTTGTAGCCATAGACGTCGGCGGGGTTTTCTTTTTTTTTTGAATGGGTGAGATCCTGCTGGAATTCTGTACATTTTAACCCCATCACTGCTACGATTCTGACACCCGACAACACAACAACTATAGCCTGGCAAGCCAGACTAAATGTGAATATTTAGTCTGGCCTCGATCCGTAGACATTTCCGACGGGGGTGGGTAGGGACAACCCGCTGTCTTTCAAACTGTCTCTGTGCGTATTGGCCAACGCTCTGACCAATCAGCGCAACAGTGACTGTGACGTAGTCAGAGCGCGCAGTGGGGGAGACCTTGAAATAATTTTTCAAAATGCGTATTAATTAATAAACAGGTTCTAGATATTAAGAAGTTTGGAGATAATGACCACAAGTTTGGAGTCTGTACCACATACTTAACATACACTTATTTTTTTCAAGGGTTTGCTTAAACTGTTTTTGAGAGTTTTTATTTAGTGGTGTTTGGTGAAATAATTTCCCTTAAATTTAAAATAACGGGAAAAAAAGAAACAATCAAAAAGTAATGTTTCAAAGCTGTTTATTAATTCTTCGTACTGCACAAACTAGCCCCATCCTTTTGGCTATGAGCGGAGCCAGCTGGTAGATCAGACTTTTGCCATAGACGGTCGGCAAAAGAGCGAAAACGTCCTTCTTGCTCATGTTTCAATGAAAACTCCAAGTCTAATTCTTCTAAAACTGATTCCAAAGCGGAGTCAAACGCGCGCTGTTCACTAGCCCGTAGCCATCTTTCCTGCTGTGCTTTCTCCAGTGTCGCGCAGCTTTGTCGTCACTCCTGCAAAAGCCTGCCCAAAGAATCCAAACAAAAACCTTGCGTTGTGATTGGCGGGCACGATTTGATGCCCGGGGTGATTGTTTATATGGTGCGAGGCTAGACCCATTCGCTAGGCAAAAATATTTTTGGCCGCTAGGCGGGTGGGTCTAGTTTACTAGGCTACAACAACTAGGCATTTCTTCCAAATATTTCTTCTCGTCTCTACCGTGGTCTTTTTTGGGTCCAGGCTGCGCGCGCAATTTCCTCTTGCGTATGAATGACGTTTACTGCGAAGGGGTCTATTGACATCTCTTGAAAAACTGCTTTTGTCTATAGATGTTCTCATGTCTAGAAGTAGCGGGCCAAGCTTGTCCCAGAATTCCACGTAGGCGTCTGGTGGTATTCCATCAAACCCTGATTTTGTTTCTTTGCATGTCGAGAGCCACTGACTTAAGTTCTTACAGCGATATGGGTGTGTCAAGTCGCGTAGAGTCAGTTGCTGCTAACTGTGGTAGATCTAGCTGATCAAGGAAGTTGTGACACTGTGCTCACTCTAGGACCCAAATTGTTTTAGCGAAAAGTGCTAAAGACTCAAATTTTTCTTTAGCAATTTGCAGTTTCGCTTAGCAAGAAATGCTAAAAGAACAATTTTTTCTTTTTAGCAAAGTAATTTTTTTAGCAAGATATGTTATACTTCTAAATGTTTCTTGCACTGACATAATATTGAAAAATGAATTATTGTAGTTTGTTGGTGTTTCAATAGTGTTTGCAAGCTTGTTTCCTGCCTTTCTTTCCATGTTCTTGATTTATGTTCATAGCATGCTTATTTATTCTTGAATCCTCTTATTTTGATCATTTCATCAACTGTATATATGTAATGAAATTGTTTTTAATTTAACCCGCTTAATCTGGTTTACGGAGTCCATATTTTTCATTATAATTATATCCAACATCTGGTGTGATGTGCTTTGCATTCTTTGCTATCTATGCACCTTTTTAGCCCTTAGTCACCCTCTATAGTATGCTGACTGGCCTGTGTGGGTATGTGTGTGCGCGCGTGTGTGTATAATTGGGATCCGTGTGTGTGTTTAGGGGGAGGGGGGTGTCTTTATGGGTAGGATGAAGGGAGCACAGGGAGTTAAAATCAATGGTTGTTTCTTATAAATTAATCTCATAACCCAAATATAACGATATTCACCATTAATTTCTCAAGTGAAACTTGCAGTCAAAACTTTGAACCATGTGCGTCAAAACGCTCTGAAAACAAGGTACAC
The DNA here is from genome assembly GCF_027579695.1 of Neoarius graeffei. Taxonomy (NCBI): domain Eukaryota; kingdom Metazoa; phylum Chordata; class Actinopteri; order Siluriformes; family Ariidae; genus Neoarius; species Neoarius graeffei. The sequence goes on from NC_083582.1 coordinate 17,036,238, forward strand.
TTGGTCGATATATCCTGGTTCATCTGTGAGTTCTTCCAAAGTTCTGTCAGGGTTGATATGTAGAAAATGCGGCTTTAGAATGGTTATATCGTGTTTTTATCCCTAACTGAGAGAGCTAACAGAATATTCTAATATGTTATCTCACTTTTTAGATAAGTTTTTGTCATACGTAAAGTCGGATAATTTATTTTAAACAAACCTCGCTATAATCTTGTTCACTAATGAGCGAGAATTGGCGACATTATCAGCGCAACTCGGAAATTGATCATTTTATATGTAAGGTCCGATGCTATTGGAAGACGTAATTTGCGGTCAACCAATAAGAAGCTTCGAAACTCGGGGGCATTGGTTATAAATCAAAACATCGAAGATGGACACGAAAGGCAGGGCCTGAATTTCATTTTTCAGAATGGGGGGGGAATTCCCCCCCTCAGTGACTCAAATGGGGGGGATTTACACAGTTTGTGGGGAACGCTACTTGTGGGCTTAAATAGCTTAGGTCTTACCTTCTGCCACTACTCAGATTGAAGATCTCTACAGTATGTAACCTTTTGTCACCATTTGAGGTATCCTTTTTAGTAGACTTTTCATTTTGATATCTCCAAATTTGGATAGCGTTGTCAGACAAAGGGTGGATAAATGCAAGTATTCTTCCCACCAGCCGTCTAAGATATGGACTGTTCAGTTTCGGGTGGAGGGTAGAAAACCACCACAAAATGCAAGCGATCCTTTACAGCATGACATTGCTGACTGACTGTATTATGCCATCAAACACCAATAGCCTTTTTCTAGCAGTGCCAGTAAGGCTCTAGGAAGAGTTTGGAAAGTTGTGTGCCTTTTAGTTAAGCTAATTTTACAACCTCCTTAGTGTTGCTTTATGCAGCTGCTTCTTCCTCATCTTCATGCACTATTCTTTAAGTATCACTGCTTCGTTTAATTATAAAAAAGAAAAAAATCAGCCTGTTCTTAATAGCACTCAATTAATTTATTGACACAACAAGTCTAACTTAAACCAGTCTGCTGACTTTTCAGGATTCTCTTAACTATGTTTGTGTTATTTGTCTCTTCTTTTAGTGGCCATCTCTTTTTAATCAGTGACCTTTGCTTTTTCCTTTTATAACATTTTTATATCATCTTTTTTTATCAACTTTTATATCATTTTTCTATTCTCATGTCTGATCTGATCATCCCTGTCCTCTGTTTGATGTCTACAATTAAAATAAGAAAACACTATCAAACTGTTCTTAACACTGAATGAATTTACAAACTTTGTTTCAGTCCACATATAGAACGTTAACATGACAACAGTCTTTGTTGACTCTTCAGGATTCTCTTATACCATATAGCCCTGTCTCCTGTGTCATATGCCATCTTTAATTTTAAAAAAATCAAATTGTTCTCAACACTGAACAATTCATCTTTGCTGAGTGCAGGATTCTTGTACATATGTAGTCTTTCCTACTCTTTCTCCTAGTGGTCATCCCTTTTGTCAGCATCAGTGTCCTTTGCTTTTCCTTGTAAATACTTTTTTCTTATAGCCATGCTCTGATCTAATCCCCTTTGCAACGTCAGCGTTAACGTTAGCTGTCTCGTCCTGTGTATTCTCAACGGTATCACTCACACTGCTGTTACCACCATCGGATTCAGGAGTTTTCCTCTTAGCAGGGGAAACTTCTGCCACTGCACTTGTACGTTTTAGCCAGTGGTCCATGTGTTTTACAGCGAAAGTCCGAGAGAGGAAGAGTGCGCGCGCTGTGTGTGTGTGAACTGTCTGTGTCTGCTGTGTTTTTTTTTTTTTTTTTTTTTTTTTCTGAGTAGGCTGGGGGGGGTCAGTCAGTAAAAGGAGGGTTAAATTCAAGTAACCTTGAGAACAGAAGGTAGTCGCGCATTCACACTGATCCATTATTAGATTGATGTTGTCAGGCAATGCAGTAATGTGTGCGGGAATCTCTCGCATTAGAATCGTTAAAGGTGCAGGAATTAAAGATGTGCGCAATACCCGCAATCCCGCGCCCAAATTCAGGCCCTGAAAGGTACTGTTTATCTTGAGAAGTCGCAATTGTTTGATGGATTTTGCTTAAACTTTAAATGACTTTCGCATAAAATGCGAATACAGATTATATTTAGTTTTCGCAAATTGGAGTAAAACTTGGCAATTTGCGGACGTGCGAGCGGCTAGCGTGAGCCCAGTGACACCTATCTCTATCTAAGTGTATCTCTGATTTGGTATAAATTAGAGTAAAATGTGTGAAAGGTCTCATTCACCTGCTTTGGTTTAGTTACACTTTTGCCTGCCACGGACCTGATAGAAGGGATGTCTGCAAAGTATTCATTTGTCCTGATTTTGGAGGCTAGAAGGTGACTGGGTCTAGACCCCTGAAAATAGTAACGCTGTCTAGACCTGTGTGTTAGGAATTCTGACTGTTGCTTTAAAATATTATTAATTTCTTTTTTAATGATGCCACGTTGTAATTCAATCTGTTGGGAGTAGTTACTTTGTAAGGCCAAATCTATTCTGGCCAAGTCAGCTTCCAGATTTTGTAATTTAGCTGTTCTAGCCTTATGCAAATTTGAGGCGAAATAGGTGGCGTTGCTGCGTATAAACCCTTTGACGGCATCCCACAAAATTCTGGGGTCATCAACCAAGCCTAAATTAAAGTCCAAAAAATCCTCTAATTGGTGCAGAAACTGGGATTTATAATCATTGTTTTTTAACAAGGTGGTATTGAAGCGCCATCTAGTAGCACGCTTGGATAAGCAGCCCGAGGTTGCACAACAAAATACCCCTTTATGATCTGATAAAGCAATAGGCAGCAAAGCAGCATCATTAATTTTCTGAAAAGTTGTGGTGAAGTGAAAAGAAAATCATTCTCAAGGATAGATTTATGTCTGGCTGAGAAAAAAAGAGTAGTCTTTCACTGTAGGGTTAAAGGAACGCCATGTGTCTAATAAACCGAGAGTCTCCGCCCAGGATCGTAAAGCTGCAGTTGCTAGCGCCTGATCCTTAGAGGCACTCGTGCTAGATCGATCGTCTGTATGCCACACTGCATTCATGTCGGCCCCGATGATGAAAGAATATTCAGATAATTCTAGCATTGTCTTTGTAAGCGTGTTATAAAAAATCTTATCAAATTTATTTGGAGCATAAGCAGAGATAATGGCTACCTTTCTCCCATACAGTTCCACCTTGGCCACTACTATCCTTCCTGCAGTGTCCACCCATGTATCCAGCACCTTAATTTTGAGATTACGTTTACATACGATACCCACTCCTTTTATATTTTGATTCAGCTGAAGAGGAAGCAACTGTGTGGTAAAACCTGTTAGCCATTCCACCAGAGTCTCTGCTTAACAGGTGTGTCTCCTGTAGAAGAGCCAGGTCAATTTTCCGGCGACGCATAAAAGTAAGGACACTGGTCCTCTTATGTGATGTATTTAACCCTTCGCAATTCCAAACCAAAATAGACAAATCCTCCATTATTGCGTGGTGGTCTGAAAGTAATCCACCATGTACCTGATAAAATATAGTGCCAGCAACTGTGGCAAACTGACTCACCAATATGAACATAGCTCTCCCCCAGTGAGAAATTTAAAGCATATATGCAGAGCCATGGCCTTACTTTCGTTTATAAATGCCTTGAGACCTCAAGAATGGCACAGGAATAGTTTTAAGCGCTAACAATAAATCTAATATAGTAATTTTTATGATTAAAATGATTTATATAGGTAGCGGTCTGAGTGAATGACCTTGATGTCCATAACGTCACAACAGTAAGTCTATTGGTCTCATCGCCATTTCTGCTATACTAAAACACAGAGCTGACTGCAACTCCGATCCTCCGTTTTGAGCTAACTTATCGCCATGCCACGTAGATGTGTTTTTGGCAGGTGCAGCAACATGACAGAAGGTGGATTTACGTTGCATTCATGGCCCAAGCATGTTCAAACTGCAAAGATTTGGACGTGTTTTGCGAGAAATTCATGGACACGTTGGGCAGCTATGAAGTGCTTTCTCCTCTGCTCTGCACATTTTACTGAAGACTCGTATGAGACCTCTGATCTGTTGAGGAGCGTTGGCTATAAGCTCGTATTGAAAGAGGGTACAGTCCCAACAATTAAAGAAAAATAAAACAAGGAAAGTATTTTTATTTTTTTAAAGTGAGTTCAATTGCACCAGCTCTCCTGGAGCCTGAGCCGAGGGTTGTTGCTAAAACCCGGGACGGAACGGGACGTGACATATCGCTTGGGCAGTGACCTCCCTGCGGTTGTTGCTAAAACCGGTGACGTTCCGTCCCGGGTTTTAGTAATTGCCTGAGCCGAGTAATAATGGGGGAATACACGGTATGGAGAGAATGAATGGACCAGGCGTCTTATTTCCAAACTGGATATTGCTGCCATTTCGCCCTTACGTGGAAGAAGTGAATGAACTGAGAACTGAACGAACAACTGAAAGTCAGATTGTTTCAAAACAATCGGCCTTCAAGAAGCGAGAACATAGACGGGTAAGCTCCGACTCTCATTTGGATTAAAAAAAAAAAAACACATTGTTTACTTGCATTTTTAGATTAATGCATGTAACTTGTGTGTTTAAGATTATTTAATTTGCTTCAGAATGTGATTCTCAGTTAATCTGATTATTTAATTAGCCTTTTACGTTTTATCAGTGAAAATGCATGCATGTACATGTATGTTGCATAAGTTATAACACCTGTCCTGTTTTAATGAGAGTCAACCCACAGTCAATGAAGTCAAATCAGTCTTAGTTGAGCAAGTCGGTAACGGTATTTCTTACTTTCACCATAAATTTTTATTTATATGACTTTGGTCTATAGCTGTCAAAGGCCTTAAAACTTGTTACTGCTGTGATGTCATGCGCTCAGGGCTGGCTGGCTCAGCGAGGCAGCTTAAATGCCAACTTTGCAGTTGATTTTAACTCTCAAAAAAAAAAAATTATATATATATATATATATATATATATATATATATATATATATATATATATATATATATAAAATATATATAAATAAAAAAATGTGCGCGTGCAGCATACAAGAGTCAAGGATGGAGATACTATCTAGTCAGAAATTTATTTAAAAATAAAGGTTCTGCATATCTACTTTAAGCTTCCATTCCTTTTTCCCAGAATATGGTGGGAGCAAAGATGACAGTTTCCCCCAAAATATCCCCTGGTGGTAGCCAATAAACAACAAAACGCATAAAACCCAATAAACAGTAAAGCAAAAAATAACTAGACCAAAAAGCAATGAAACACTCACTCATATATGTTGATCTGTGATCTAGAATGGATATGGGGCTGCAAAGGATCAAACTTAAGCTCAAACCTGGCACTTAATAAACTGAACCGTTGAATCAGGCTGGTAGAATGAGCTGCATCTGGCAGAAGTAACTCTGAGTTTAGGGCTTAGGAATCAGCTATCCTCTCTGGATGCCCCGGCACACCCACACATCTTAAATAGGTGAGCAGAGAACAGTGAGGCTGGGAGAAGAGCTGTGGACATCAGATAAATATGGATCGTCATTGAGCAATAAAGATGGTCTGTGTCCGTTATGAACAGAGATTGAAATGAGAGTACAACGGTTAGTCTCCAATTAATGGGCACATTGCCACATCATTTATGGCCATAGTGATTAACTAATTAACTGTTGGTTAACTAGGTACCTTAGCAAGCAAACAAGCTCAACGTCAGTCAAAAACTCGATTATAGTGGTGGTATGCTCAGTTCTGTCCTTAGAGAATGGTAAGGGAGCCTACAAAGTGCCAGCAAATAAAAATAATTATGGACCAAAAGGATTGTAAAATAACTGCTAATGCAGGCCAGGCTAAAGTAAATCACATCTCTCTAATCATGAAAACTAAGAAAAAAACCTGTCAAACACATTAAAGTGCATATCCTGGACCAATTTCGTGGTTTTTTTTTCTTTTTTTTTTTTTAAATATAATATGAAAGTATGTCCCTTGACACACTCATCCAGAAGGGTAATTTTGCACAAGGCCATCTGTCTACAGCAGAAAAAAATAAAATGACAAAACGCGTCTGGAAAAATCCCAAGGGAGTCTGGAGCCAGATTTGTGACATCACGTGCAGATCCGCCAGCAGGCTGAGAGAGCTTGCATGGATTCAGTGCACAGTCTATGTAGACCAAGTTTAGCAGCTAGCGATTTTGCATTGAAATATGGAATTGTTGCCTGAGCTTCTAAACCCATGGATTCATGTATCAATGCTCGTCTATCTATTGTTACATAAATCATATTTTTTCTAATTACTATTATGTATTTATATATTTCATTTAGAAGAGTACTGGCTACTGTAGGAGAAAGATTTCATAAGCTACACACATCGGCTAAGCAGGGTTATATATACATTTAATGTGTTTGACAGGTCCCAAGCTCTCAAGCCCTGACATGCATATCCCTTGATACATGTGAAGTAAGTGTATTATCACCCAGCGCTTTCGTGTTGTTTACTTTTGTCTGTGTCAATCAATAACATTTATCCGTGTACCACACAAACACAGGAACACCTAATTTAGAGTATAGTCTCTTATTTCTTACCCTGGCAACAGTCAACTTGTGAATCGCCGAATTTCTTGGTCTTTTTCTCAGCTCTGCTTTGGTCCTCTGCTTCCGGGTGCTTCGCACGAAGCGCTCCCATTTCTCTTTCATTGTCCGGTCTTTTGGAAAACGATGAGTACTAATCCCATCAAGATTGGTGTTGCTACACCCTCCTACGATACATCTGTTAACCATTTTAATAATTACATGATAACGTTGAAGAAATTTGCAGAAAACCACCAGGTCGCTTTCTCATAAACAAACCAGCGCTGACGTAGGATTCAGAAGGAGGCGTTCCACACGTGACGTCACGAAAATCAATGTTTGCCGGGAAATCCAAATGCCAAGTTTTTTCAGAGGCAGACGAATTCGCCTCAAATGGCTTGCTTTCAACTTTTTTTTTTTTTTCTGGTATTGTGCAAGGTAAAAAAAAATTGCACAAAATGTGACCGATATTTGACCAAAGTTTAATATAAAATGGGAGAATTACATTGATCTTGCTCCTGAATTTACCTGTGATAATGCACTTTAACAAACCAGTGCTGTGACAGACTCCAGGTAACGTTCAACAGTGTAATCTGGGGACCGTATAGAATAATTCAGTTTCAAAGAGCCGTAGTTAGCTGACAGCTTTGCCCGATTGTACGGGCACTGAGTCGCCATTCCCGGCCGCAGGTGGAGCTCGTGATACCGGGAGGGAGCTGATGAAATCCTTGGCCTTATCCGGGCACTGGAAAACCTCAGTTTTGCTGGCAGCTTTGACTTTCAGCATGGCGGGGTAGAGCAGGAAGAACTCCACTCCTTTTGTTCAGGCCATATTCATAGCTTGGGAGGAAGCTTGCCGCTGCTTGATGGTGTAGTCGGGTGAAAAGCGAACTGTCCGTTCTTTCACTATGAGCGGGGATTTCTTTGCGGTACGAAGAATCATCTGGCATGTTGTGTACCAGAGTGTATTAAAGACTAGGGTGTGAAGACCGGATTTGGTTCTGTTGTCACTGTACACATGGTGGGCTTGCATGATCTCACCATCCAGATTGCCCATGGTGGGGAACCACTTTGGTAGCAAATTCATGAGCAACTGCACCGCATTAGACCCTTTGAGCCCTTCTGCTAGCCCAACGGCACGAACGTTGCATCACCTGCTGCGATCCTCCATATCAACTAGCTTAAGTTGCATCGTCTCCATCGCAGCCTCCTGGCTAGCTAGCTTTTCAGAGTTGCTCTCAACATCCGACCGTATTTTGCCCGGCTCCATGTTAACGGTGCTGATACTCTCGGTTAGAGAGAACAGCCATGCAGGCAGACTTAATTTTCCCTCCGTGTCTTCTCACATCTGCTGGAGTTTGTCGAAATGTGCCTCCAGGACAATTTCATGAGGGTGTACATTCTTCTGAAATTAACTCCTTTCACAGTTTGTGGAGGAATTTCACCAAACTTGGGAAAAGGTTTTGGTATATGACAGTTATGCGCATATTGAAATTTTTTGCTTAGTTTGGGCAAGTTTTACCAGACTTGTGCCTTTTTGATTATTAACAAACTTGTACTTTGGCAATTTCATCAAGGTGTGCTTGCTTTCTGTGGCTACGTTGTTTCTCAAGCACCGCCTCTGCTATGGCCTCCATGTCAGACATCCCTCTTGTCTTCACAGCAAGGCCTGGCTCAAATTTCTTGCTTGAATCGGACATGGCATATTTACAACCAGTAGTGCAGTCAACTAAGAAAATAGTTGTCACAATGGTAAATGTAAGTAAAAATGGCAATGCCGGGTTGAGTGGATTCGATCTAAACCGCCATCTTGTCCAGCTGATCATGTGACTCCCCCTTTCACCATTTTTGGAGGAATTTCACGAAACATGGCAGGATTCTTTGCTATATGTCAGTACTATGCATATTATTTTGTTCAATTTCAGGCCTAGACATTAAGCATTTACCACTGGTGGCCCATTGGGCCAGTGGAATTGAAAGTTACTGGCCCAAATGGAAAATGTGGTGGCCCGAATGCGCGCGGTACCCGCATTCGGGCCACCACATTTCATGGAGTTCATAATACACTATGATCATTTGATTTTTGGCTAGAAAAGTAGACTTTAGGGGTACATGTTGTTGTTGCCGAGCGTAGCGAGGCTGAAAATTTTTGCAGAATATGCCCAAGCCACATCATTGTAGGAGGCAATAATCTTCTCATCTCCATACAAAGTAGGGTCACATTTTCATGACACCCCCCCCCCCCCCCCCCCCCCAAAATCAAGTAGTGTCACTTTTTCATGACCCCCCCCCTAAATTCATAGACCCCCTCCCCCATAAATAATGACCGCCCCCTAAAATTAAAAAGAGCCTTCTCAACATTATCACAACTTTTATATTTTGATTTTGTACCTGAAAACAAGACTGACAAAAGACAGTAACTCAGTCCAAATTACCAGCAATGGACTCAAAAACAGTCAAATCAAATTGAAATAAATATATAAAATGTTTTTGCTTCTGAAAATGTGCACTGAAATAGCAATAAAGTCAATTTAAGGTTTATAGTTTAGTGCAATAGCTTTCCTCTTCCACACACTCATCTAAAATGCCAGGGCTCTACATTAACTTTTGAAGCCGCTTGTCCTGTCGGGCAAGTTGAAAGGAAGTTTACTTGTCCGAATGTGAAGTTGACTTGTCCAGAGAAATATTTGAGAAAAAAACCCACAAACTCTTGTAACCCAACAATCTTTATGGCATTTGTTTCTGAATTCACAACATGTGCATAATATCTGTGAATCAAAAGTAATCAATACTTGATATACTGAGGCAAAAGTTCAAAAATATAGTAAAACAGACTGATTGATACCATAATTCACCAATTATTATACTGAAGTTCAGAAGCAATATATCCCAATAGAATAGAAATTATGAACATAAAATTAAGAAAATATCTATACTATGAGATCCAGAAACACTAACCATATATATATATACATACACACACACACACACACACACACACACAGATCAGTACTCTGCAGTTCAGTAACAAATATCACAAAAAGTAACATCAAAATTTATGACTTGCGATATCACTAGTTTGGATAAGAGAAACAACAACAATGCTACAAATAAAAACAACTGATAACAAAATTGACTAGTACTGTAAATCACTGATTATTATACACTGAAATCTAGTTATCAAATGACAATATATCTTATGAAAACCTCCACACCTCTACTGACTCACAGATGAATGGATACAAATAGTTTCTATTCATCTTCATCTATCAATCCTTGAGTTCTGCTCCATCAATTGGACTCCATCAATCATTAATTTTTGAGAAATTGAAAACCAGAAAATTAAAATTATTATATATATTTTCATTTTTAAATTATTAATTTTGAATATATATATCCTCCACTGATTAATTGTTTATTTATTTAGTGTGGCTCCTGTATGGTATTTAATGGTAAAAAAAAAAGAATTACAAATAATCCATAATTATATCTAAATTATAGAGCCCTATGTTTCAAATCCCTAAACTCCCATTACTAATTAGTTAATTAATACAGCCGGTAGCCTAATTAGCAGCCATTTGACAGCTTGGTATTTTATAGATAACTTTCCCCACTCCTACCTCACTCCGTCAATCCACACGCATGCAGGCGCACATTCCCCGCCACACGCTCAGCTAGATAACGAACACCATCAACAATTCAAAGATTTGGAAATTACCACACACTCAACGTAAATATACAGTTGAATAATGATCCCGCCAACAGAAATGTCAACAAATCCACGTGTATGACACGATATTAAAACCAATCATAAACGACCGTTTACTTTTCAGCTCAAATACACGAAGCGGTATTGGCCAGTTTTGCAAGTGGAATATTTCACATGCGCACATTGCTCTTTCTGAATAGAAACATCCAGCGATTCATCAAAACAATATGTCGAGTGAGATGCTTCGGAAATCATGTGAATAAACTGATAAATTTGATATGTAACCCGAATATTTTGGCGTATTTTGGCACTTGTCCAATCGGACAAGTAACTGAGACGATGAACTTGTCCGACATTAAGCATCATTTGTCTCGGACAAGCAGACAACTGTTAATGTCGAGCCCTGAATGCGTGCGCATCCTGTTGCCATGGTGTCACTAAGTGTGTCCCGATGGTCATCTGAGACTTTGGTAAACTCAGCCCTTCTCTCCTCGATCTGGCGCTCAACCAAAATGACGCTTCCGAATAGCGCCGAACATCTCTGAAGATGCACGAAGACGACACACTCCTGCCGCGGAGTGGAGCATGACGAAAACAAAGATGGCGGACCTCGTATTGAAAAGGTGCATTTTACGAACAATTTCTTCACAATTCTGGGTAAAATATCTCATCTCATCTCATTATCTGTAGCCGCTTTATCCTTCTACAGGGTCGCAGGCAAGCTGGAGCCTATCCCAGCTGACTACGGGCGAAAGGCGGGGTACACCCTGGACAAGTCGCCAGGTCGTCACAGGGCTGACACATATAGACACAGACAACCATTCACACTCACATTCACACCTACAGTCAATTTAGAGTCACCAGTTAACCTAACCTGCATGTCTTTGGACTGTGGGGGAAACCGGAGCACCCGGAGGAAACCCACGCAGACACGGGGAGAACATGCAAACTCCGCACAGAAAGGCCCTTGCCAGCCCCAGGGCTCGAACCCAGGACCTTCTTGCTGTGAGGCGACAGCGCTAACCACTACACCACCGTGCCGCCTGGGTAAAATATGAGTAATAAAATTTGTTAATTTGTATCGAAAACGTACTGGCCCGCCCAGGCCACTGTTTGGCCAAATTTAGTGGCCCGAACTGGCCCGAAAGACTTAAAAAAAACACCGCCGGGCCATCGGGCAAGTGCTAATGTCGAGCCCTGAATTTGGTTGCAGAGTTGTGGCCCTTGATTAGCAACCTTGTACTTTCACAATTTCATGAATGTGCGCTTGCCTTCTGACATCGACTCCTCTTACAATTTTTGGACGAATTTCTCAAAGCTTGGCAAAAGGCAGTAATGCACATATTGCGATTTTAATTTAGTTTGTGAAAATTTTACAAGAGTTTTGACTCTTGATTAAATAACTCTTGACAATTTCATGAGGGTGTACATTCGTCTGGAATCAACTCTTCTCACAGTTTGTGGAGGAATTTCACCAAACTTGGCAAAAGCCTTTGTTATATGACAGTTATATGCATATTGAAATTTTTTGTTTAATTTGGGCAAATTTTACCAGACTTATGCCCTTGATTATTAACAAACTTGTACTTTGGCAAGTTCATCAAACTGTGCTTGCTTTTCTGAAATCAACTTCCCTCACAATTTTTATTCCCCGCTGGCCGAAAGGCCCAAAGGGGGATTATGTCGTGGCAATGTCTGTCCCGGGAAGGGTACTCACTTTTTCTGAAATCAACTCCTCTCTCAATTTTTGGAGGAATTCCATGAAACTTGACAGGATTCTTTGTTATATGTCGGTAATACGCATATTGCAATTTCGTTCAACTCGGCCTCATTTCACCAGACTTATGGCATAGTTGTCAGCGGGGGATACAGTATTATGCTCTCAGAGCAGTCTTATTATTTACTGTCTGATCTCAAATGCATAGTCAGCTGGGATAGGCTCCGGCTTGCCTGCGACCCTGTAGAACAGGATAAGTGGCTACAGATGATGGATGGATCTCTAATGCATTAAGAAGGCAAGAAGTTCGTCCACTAAGGAGAGATATTGCACTTTATATTGCACGTTGTCCGGTATTGCTTATTGTTAGGCTAGGCTACTGCTCCTTCCCGTCCTCTGTCCTCCTGTTACGCCTCCTTCCCCCCAGAGAGGAGTTGTACAGTCTGATGGCATGAGGGACAAAGGAGTTTGAGTCTGTTTGTCCTGCACTTGGGAAGGAGCATTCTGTCACTGAACAGGCTCCTCTGATTGCTGATGATGGTGTGCAGAGGGTGACTGGCATCATCCATGATGTTCAATAGTTTGTCCATAGACCTCTTCTCTGCCACCGTCACCAGTGCGTCCAGCTTCATGCTGGCCTGCCTGATCAGTTTGTCCAGCCTGGATGTGTCCTCCTTGGATGTGCTGCCCCTCCAGCACACCACGGTGTAAAACAGGACACTGGCGACCACAGACTGATAGAACATCCACAGGAGTTTCCTGCAGATGTTCAAGGACCGCAGCCTCCTAAGGAAGTATAGCCTGCTCTGTCCCTTCCTGTATAAATGTTTGGTGTTGCAAGTTCAGTCCAGCTTGCTGTCCAGCCACAGCCCGAGGTACTTGTAGGAATCCACAACCTCCACCTCGACTCCCTCGATCAGAACTGGTTGTGACCTTGGTCTGGACCTCCCAAAGTCAATGACCAGCTCCTTGGTCTTCGAGTGTTGAGCTGCAGATGGTTCCTATTGCACCACATAGCAAAGTACCTCACCAGGCTCCTATACGCCTTCTCTCTGTCGTCACTGATACACCCAATGATGGCTGTGTCCTCGGCAAACTTCTGAATGTGACACAGCTCTGAGTTGTCGCAGAAGTCCGCGGTGTACAGGGTGAAGAGAAGAGGGGCCAGCACCATGCCCTGGGGTGCTCCGGTGCTGCTAATCACAGTGTCAGACATGATGTCCTTCAGCCTGACGTACTGCGGCCTGTCAGTGAGGTAGCTGGAGATCCAGGTGACCAGGCAGGGGTCCACTCGCATTCTGTTCAGTTTGTCCTGAAACAATAGGGGCTGGATGGCGTTGAAGGCATTCGAAGTCCAAGAAGAGGATCCTCACTGTGCCATTTCCCTTATCCAGATGCGAGTGGGCTCGGTGTAGCAGGTAGAGGATGGCGTCTTCCACACCGACACCTGCCCGGTACGCAAACTGCAGACAGTCCTGGGCATGTTGTACCTGGGGTCTGAGGAGGCTGAGGAAGAGCCGCTCCAACGTCTTCATCAGATGTGAAGTGAGTGCCAGCGATTGGAAGTCGTTCAGCTCGCTGGGCCGATTTCTTCTTTTTGGGAACTGGAGCAATACATGATGTCTTCCAGGGGCTGGGCGCACTCCCCAGCTGCAGGCTAAGGTTGAAGATGCGTTGGAGTGGTTCACCCAGTTCAGCAGCACAGGTCTTCAGTAGTCAGGGACACACCTTGTCTGGGCCTGCTGCTTTCCTGGGGTGAAGCTTCCTCAGTTGACCTCTGACCTGGTCTGCAGTAATGCATGGAGGAGTCTGTGTTGAGGAGGGGGCTGCTGTGATGACTGGGGGGAGGTGTGTTGAGGGAAGAAGGAGAGATGGCTGCAGTGGGAGGGGGGGGTACACGGGCTGGTTGAACCGATCGAAAAAGTCATTCAACTCATTCGCCCTCTCCACTGTCCCCTCAACGACTCTGGTCTTTGTATTGTGGCCTGCGATGGTTTTCACACCTTCCCAGACCTCCCTCATGCTGTTCTCCAGCTTCTGCTCCACCTTTCTCCTGTAGCTGTCCTTAGCTTCCCTCATGCAGTGTTTTACCTCCTGCTGTGCTGCTTTCATCGCCTCCCTATCCCTGCTCCTGAAGGTGGCCTTCTTCCTGTTGAGGACAGCTTTGACTTCCTGTGTTACCCATGGCTTATTAGGGTAACACCGTACAGTCTTAGCGGGAGAGACCACGTCTGCACAGAAGTTAAGGTAATCTGTCACAGTATGTCAGCCCCTCTATGTGCTCACAGTGTGGGCTAAGCATCACATCCCAGTCCGTGATGTCATAACAGTCCCTGAGGGCATCTTCCATTTCAGAGGACCACCTCCTGATGGAGCTAGTCGTTGCAGGCTGCCTTTGAACTGGGGGGAGTGTACTTCAGCTGTAGAAGAACCAGGTTGTGGTCAGACTTCCCTAGTGGGGGGAGGGGTATGGCTCTGTATGCATCCCTCACATTAGCATACAGCAAATCAATTGTCCTGTTGTTCCTTGTTGGACAATCTACAGCCTGGTAAAAAGCAGCCAAAGTAGCATAATTAAAGTCCCCAGAAACGATGCCTCAGGGTGCTGTCTGCAGCCTTGCTGTGACGGAGTGAATCCTCTCACATGCAGCGGCTGCGTCTGCCCTTGGAGGGATGTAAACACAGATGATCACGTGACTGAACTCCCTCGGCAGATAATATGGCCGCAGGCTAACAGCTAGCAGCTCCAAGTCCGGGCAACATAAAGCTGTCTTTACGGAGGTATGTCCCGGGTTACACCAGCGGTTGTTAACATAAATGTCGAGTCCCGCACCTTTACTTTTCCCACGTGTTGGTGTCTGTTGGCTCTCACAGCAGTGAATCCCCGCAGGTCCACGTTAGCATCCGGTACAAGGTGTGTTTAGCCATGTCGCTGTAAAGATAAATAAGCTGCTCTCCTGGTAAATCCACTGGTTGTTCAGAGCAGAAAGCTCATCGACTTTATTTGGCAGCGAGTTCACATTCCCCATGATAACGGAGGGAATGGATGGTTTGTAGCGCCGCCGGTTGTCCGCTAGCCTAGCCTTTAGCTTAGCTCCAGCTTTGCAGCCCCTGGGCTTCCTCCTCAGCTCAGCCGGGATGGGGTATCGTATCCCGGCTCGTCCCATTGTTTTCAGGGCCAGCAGCTCCTCTCTCGAATAAGTGAGAAAACTGGCTCCTGGTTGCGTGTTAAAGTTAAAAATATCCATGTTATATAAGTAAAACACACTGTTTTCATAAGAAGAGCAGAAAAGTAAAAAAAAAAAAAAAGGTGGGGGAAAGGGGTTTAAAGAGCTAAAAACTACAGAGCTACTGGAGAGGCAGCCGTCTCACACAGCACCCATACTAGATTCTTGGGACCCCTAGGAAGCATGGAAGCATTTTCTTTAAAATAAAGAAAAAACATTTTTGAAATGGGTGTGTCCAAATTTTGATTGGTATTATACCCACATAACTAAATCCTTCAGTCAACATGGGGCCCATTGGACTCCTGTTGGACACTGGGAGGCCCCAAGGAGCAATATAGCTGAGTTGGGGGGGGAGACTCTTTCTGCTGCCAGATGGTGGCACTAGTTACCTGTTTTATATCCTAAACTCAAAAACCAGACTTGCCACTTTGCACATGCTTTTTGTATACAATTACAGTTTTTGCAGATGCTCTATGTATGCGTTTCATGTACTTCCTAGTTGAAGCCATGCATATTCTTTGGTTGAAGCTGATTCTCATGTTCAGAACTTAATTGGCGACACAAAGTGCCAGTCATCAACACCCTTGGTTGCAATTGGCTCAGTCTTTACACAAAAGAAGAGAAGGAACTTCTTTTCAGCATGGACTCTTATTGGCTGTTTGTCTGTAGACAGGACGTGGAAACTACTGTTGGGTCTATTGAATCAAAAGGTCAGCCAGTCAGTTTTGATGCTGGATATTTACTGATGTAATAATGTGTTTTGGACTAAATATTGTTTCTGAATTGGATCATCTGGAGCTTTACCAATTAACAAGACCATTTTTTTTTTAAGGAATGTTATCAATTGGTTGATTTACTATAAGCCTTTATAGGTGAGTTACCTCCATTTTGTTGTTGGTTGGTTGATGATGGTGTTGATTATATTTGCTGTTGTCATTGCATCTTGAAATGGTTTGCATAAATCGAATTCCAGGAATCTTGGCATTTCCAAGAATTTAAGCTTTTCACGAGTATATACTTAACATGCCATTTGTGTACTTTTTCTGAAAAACTTTTAAGGAGTTAATGACCTGAGAAAAACCAGGTGTGTGCTTTGACTAGCTAAATCATCAGCTTGGTTGGTGTGTGTGTGTGTGTGTTACAGGATGATCAGCTGCTAGATGATGGGAAAACACTGGGAGATTGTGGCTTCACTAATCAGACAGCCAGACCTCAGGCTCCTGCTACAGTCGGACTCGCCTTCCGAATTAGTGGTATGTCTCTGGCTTGGTACAGTGCTAATTATTGTTCTGTGTTTCTGAACATAGAAAGGCCATCTTCATTAAAAGTAGACTCCCTTTTGGATTTTTCTAATTTAGGCCATAAAAAAAAAAAACTTTCCCTGACTTTATTATTATTATTATTATTATTATTATTATTATTATTAAAATCTGTATTTTTAAAATAAACATATCTAAGAAACAATTTAAGTAACAGGACAGTATGTTGACATTGACCTTATCAAAGTTAAAAAATCATCAAATATACAGAAAAGTAAATGAGAGAACTAACTTTTCTTCTTCCCATGGCCTTCAGAAGACACAACTGATGTAACTTCCTGTTGAGCATGTGATTTATGGAATGTTCCAAATTTGTCAGATGGGGTAATATGTTTAGGTAACAGGACTGAGTGAAAACCCAGGGACACGACTAAAATGTGTATTTTAACTAAGATATTGTGGATTTCTTATGAAAAAAAAATATTTAAACCATGGATAGGATATGGAGTCTCACAACAGTGCAAAATAATTACTGTTTCTGAAGGATTTTAATCATAATATTTCATAGTTACAGTGGGGCAAAAAAGTATTTAGTCAATCACCAATTGTGCAAGTTCTCCCACTTAAAAAGATGAGGTCTATAATTTTCATCATGGGTATACCTCAACTATGAGAGACAAAATGAGAAAAAAAATCCAGAAAATCACATTGTCTGTCTGATTTTTAAAGAATTTATTTGCAAATTATGGTGGAAAATGAGTATTTGGTCAATAACAAAAGTTCATTTCAATACTTCGTTATATACCCTTTGTTGGCAATGACAGAGATCAAACGTTTTCTGTAAGTCTTCACAAGGTTTTCACACACTGTTGCTGGTATTTTGGCCCATTCCTCCATGCAGATCTCCTCTAGAGCAGTGATGTTTTGGGGCTGTTGCTGGGCAACACGGACTTTCAGCTCCCTCCAAAGACTTTCTATGGGGTTGAGATCTGGAGACTGGCTAGGCCACTCCAGGACCTTGAAATGCTTCTTACGAAGCCACTCCTTTGTTGCCCGGGCGGTGTGTTTGGGATCATTGTCATGCTGAAAAACCCAGCCATGTTTCATCTTCAATGCCCTTGCTGATGGAAGGTGGTTTTCACTCAATCTCATGATACATGGCCCCATTCATTCTTTCCTTTACACGGATCAGTCATCCTGGTCCCTTTGCGGAAAAACAGCCCCAAAGCATGATGTTTCCTCCCCCATGCTTCACAGTAGGTATGGTGTTCTTTGGATGCAACTCAGCATTCTTTCTCCTCCAAACACGACAAGTTGAGGTTTTACCAAAAAGTTCTATTTTGGTTTCATCTGACCATATGACATTCTCCCAGTCCTCTTCTGGATCATCCAAATGCTCTCTAGCAAACTTCAGACGGGCCTGGACATGTACTGGCTTAAGCAGGGGGACACGTCTGGTACTGCAGGATTTGAGTCCCTGGCGGCGTAGGGTGTTACTGATGGTAGCCTTTGTTACTTTGGTCCCAGCTCTCTGCAGGTCATTCACTAGGTCCCCCCCGTGTGGTTTTGGTGGTTCTTGTGATCATTTTGACCCCACAGGGTGAGGTCTTGCGTGGAGCCCCAGATCGAGGGAGGTTATCAGGGGGTCTTGTATGTCTTCCATTTTCTAATAATTGCTCCCACAGTTGATTTCTTCACACCAAGCTGCTTACCTATTGCAGCAGTTTCAGTCTTCCCAGCCTGGTGCAGGTCTACAATTTTGTTTCTGGTGTCCTTTGACAGCTCTTTGGTCTTGGCCATAGTGGAGTTTGGAGTGTGACTGTTTGAGGTTGTGGACAGGTGTCTTTTATACTGATAACGAGTTCAAACAGGTGCCATTAATACAGGTAACGAGTGGAGAACAGAGGAGCCTCTTAAAGAAGTTGTTGCAGGTCTGTGAGAGCCAGAAATCTTGCTTGTTTGTAGGTGACCAAATACTTATTTTACCGAGGAATTTACCAATTAATTCATTAAAGGACCCATGGCATGGTGGTTTGTTGATGCTTTAAACGGGCTCATGGAGGTTTCCGGATGTTATATCCGCAGCCTTTCTCGAAATGAACCCTCGGCACGTAGATATAGCCTCCTGGGAGAAAGCCCCATTTCAGCCCTTTTCCCAGTGCGTCGTTTTGCTCATGAGAAGCATGGAGGCGGGGAAGGGTAGAGGGTGGGGGCGGGCCATGGGGGGAGGGGCTTGACCAAGCTGCACTCACACTTACTTGCTGCTATCAGCGCCTGTAGCCACGCTGCTAAGACAAAACCCTGTTCTCCCTCGGACTCCTTTCGTAAACTCAACGTGACACAGAGAACAGTGTGAGAGAGTGTTCGGAGTGGTAGTTTACGAATGTATAATACCCTAGGCTTGAACACGCACTCCATAACCAAAGAGGATAGAAGCAGCAACTACAGCAACATATCGCTTATCCAACAGAAGACATGCATTGCGGCGCAATAGTCAAACATAAGCTCATAAGTTAGTCAATTTCCAGACTAAACTCAGTTTAACAGAGCATGCTGCATGCTTTTTGGTTTTGTAGCGCAGAGTACCTGGCTAACTGCAGGAAGCGGTTAGCTGCACAGCTAATGTAGCCATTGCAAGGCTAACGCACTGATTTTAAAACACGGCAAAACGACTTAACAGTTATACACTTACTTGTTCGGTGTTTGTGGCTGATGCGGCAGGGATGCTTGGTACGGACCCAGGCTTCAGTGACAGTTGATGTGCAAAACCTGCCCTGTACTGTCCCAAGTTGTGGAAACATTCATCAAGAAAATGCTTCCGACAAACATACACCGTCTTAGGTAGACTCGACTGCGTATTATTGGAGTAAATAAAATTAAGCCACTGCGTCTTCAGGGGCTCTCCCGTCGGCAGTAAAAACAGACTCCTTTCTGTGTTGTCACATCCATGTACAGCGCAATTTCCATGTTTCGCTTGCTTAGGTGGTGCCATGTTGTTGTGCCCTCTATGGTCTCCTCACTACAAAATTGAAGTGACGTATCTATGGTGGCAACTTTTGAGCTGGGCGGGCAATCCATACAGTGGGTGGGAATCCAGAGGGGGGGGGGCGTGGGGATCATCTCCCTTGCTGACGTAGTAAAGGGAAGGGCCTATCAATGCGCCATTTTGACGCGCCATTCTCAAATGTTGACAAAGGGTGGGCATAGTTTGGTTTACACATTGACATTTCTAGCCACTGGGGTGACTTAAGAAGGTCAGAGGAACTCATTTTAACATTAAAAAAACCTCAGAAAGTGAAAATTTCATGCCATGGGACCTTTAAAAATCCTACTATGTGATTTCTTGGATTCTTTCCCCCTATTCAGTCTCTCATAGTTGAAGTGTACCTATGATGAAAATTACAGGCCTCTCTCATCTTTTTAAGTGGGAGAACTTCCACAATTGGTGGCTGACTAAATACTTTTTTGCCCCACTGCAAGTATTATTACTATTATTATTATTATATTATTATTATTATTATTATTATTATTTTATTATTCTCCTTTATTTAACCAGGGTAGTCACATTGAGGCTGTTGCCTCTTTTTCAAGTGAGCCCTGGCCAAGAAAGCAGCAATAAACTAAAACAACATAAAGCAGATATGCAGACAAACACAGCAGCAAAGTATAGCAAAGATTAAAAGCAAAGACATAAAAGATTAAGACATGAAAACATGCAGGACATAATTAAAACATGCAGGACATAAATAAAACATGCAGGACATAAGCAAGATATGCATAACTTAAAAGAATGGCAGGGCGTGAGCACATCATACTGGACGACAACACACAACTTTATAAAACAAGCAGGACAAAAGCATACCATGCAGGGCAACAAGATACACACAACTTAAAACACACAATAGGTTAAAAGACAGGCAGGACACATAAATAACATGTTGAACAAGAGACACATAGCTTAAAATACACATAGGTTGAGACAAGCAGGACAGCAAGAGAGCAGAAATTACCATAAGAGATGTACACAATGAAATAAGAACACAAACAAGCATATAACAGGTAACGTAAACCAAAACTGGCATACTTACAACATGAACATAAAAGATAGATAATGCACTGAATGTGTTCAATAGAATAGCCTTAACCTTAAAAACACTTGCATTGATATTTTAGTATGTCAGCAATACGTAACTTAAAATCAGTCAATGGAATGAACAAATCTAGCTTTAACTGTTTCTGGAGTTCATTTCAGGTTGAGGGGGCATTATATTGAAAGGCTAATTTTCCAAAATTGGTTCTAGGAGTTGGTATGTTAAAAAGAATATCGTTTGATCTGAGGTTATATCTATTATTTGAGGACCAAGAAAACAGTGATTAAATAGGATGGTAACAAACCAATAACTGCCTTATAAATGAAAGTCAGCCAATGAAGCTGCTTGCGTACTAACAGCGGGTGACAACCAGACAGGCTGTACAGGTC
Source organism: Neoarius graeffei (assembly GCF_027579695.1). Taxonomy (NCBI): domain Eukaryota; kingdom Metazoa; phylum Chordata; class Actinopteri; order Siluriformes; family Ariidae; genus Neoarius; species Neoarius graeffei. Next base: position 17,057,189 of record NC_083582.1, read on the forward strand.
ACAATGGTGTGTTGAATATTTAGCCCCAGTAATAAAACGTAGCGCAGAGTGATAAGTTGAATCTAGCGACTGTAGCACAGACTTTGATGCATGCATATAAAGAATGTCACCGTAGTCTAATACAGAAACAAATGTAGATGTTACCAGTTCCTTTCTGGCTTTAAGATTAAAACATGCCTTATTTCTATAATAAAACCCTAATTTTACTTTTAGTTTCTGCACTAAGCTGGTAACATGAGAATTAAAAGACAGCTCTTCGTCCAATAAAAATCCTAAGTATTTGTAGCTTGACACCGTCTCTATAATCTGTCCCTGAAGAGTAATTATTTGAGGCAAAGTTTGAATTTGAGAATTAGTAAATAACATGTATTTGGTTTTGTTTGAGTTTAGTACCAGATGTAACTAAGTTTTCTTGTATTTTTGTGAAAGCCTCTTGAAGTTTTGCTAATGCCTCAGAAGGAGATGAGGCTGAGCAATACAGAATGGTGTCATCTGCATATACGTGTACATTGGCATTGTTTACATATGCACAAATGTCATTTATGTAGATGGTGAATAATAATGGACCTAAGATGGAACCTTGTGGAATGCCAATTTTAATCTGAGCTCTTCCTGATGTTATACCGTCACAAGAAACACATTTGGCCCTTTTCCACTACCCTTTTTCAGCTCGCTTCAGCTCACTTCAGCCCGACACGGCTCGCGTTTCGACTACCAAAAACCAGCACGACTCAGCTCGTTTCAGCCCTGCTTAGCCCCTAAAACTCGCACCGTTTTGGAGTGGGGCTGAAGCGAGCCAAGCCGTGCCGAGTGAGGCTGGGGGCGTGAGCAGACACTCCCCTGTGCACTGATTGGTGAGGAGGAGTGTCCTCACATGCCCACACACGCCCCGCGAGCGCGCTGGGATCTGTCAACACCGTAAACCCGGAAGGAGAATAATTACGAATTACGAGAATTTCTGAAGCCTTATGCGCCTCGCCTCATCTATACGCTCTTGCCAGTATCTGTCCGCGTTGTCGGTGACAACAAGCCACAGCACCAAGACCAGCAACACTAACGACTCCATGTCCATGTTTATTGTTTACTATTCGGGGCGTGAGACTACCGCTTAAAAGATCACTGATGTCACTGTTTGCGCTGCTTAACGACATCACCTGACGTCCACCCACTTTCGCTAACTCCACCCAATGTGTCCACCCACTTCCAGCCAGCACGGTTCAGCGCGGTTGTAGTCGAAATGCAACTCCAACAGCCCCGCTCAGCTCGACTCAGCACGGCACGGCTCAGCCCGACTCAGCCGCGTTTGTAGTGGAAAAGCGGCAATTGATATCTGTTTGTAAAATAATCTTGAAACCAAAGTAAAGCTTTTTCGGATATCCCAATGTTATACAGAGAATGTAATAAAATACTATGATTTACTGTATCAAAAGCTTTAGAAAGATCAATAAACAACGCTGCACAAGAGTTTTTACTATTACTAACACTAATGATGTCATTGACTACTTTTACGGCTGCGGTGATGGTGCTATGTCTCTTCCTAAAGCCTGATTGAACTGGGCTAAGAATACTGTTTATTAGTTAAAAACTCTTTTAATTGATCACTAATTAGAGACTCAAAGATTTTGGCTAACACTGAAAGCTTTGAGATTGGACAGTAGTTATCTAGCAAAGTTGGATCGTCACTCTTTAATAAAGGTACTACATGTGCTAATTTCCAGGAATCTGGAATACAATTTTGTTCCAGAGATAAATTAAAAATGTATGTTAAAGGGTCAGTGATAATTTCAGCAGAAAGTTTTAAAAGTGATGGGTCAAGACCATCAGGACCAGCTGACTTTCTACTATTTATATTTTTTACAGCTGATAACACTGACCCCCTGTGAATTGGTTCAAGAGCAAAAGTAGGCCTATTTACCTGTCTCATACTAGGAGACTGAAAATCAGACTGTTTTTGCCTCGGTAGTGAATTAAAAAAAAGCCCTGCCGAAGCGAAGTGTTAGTTAAAGGAATCCACTATCTTTTTTTTTTTATATGAAGTTAGAGTGCGGAGACAGGTAACACCATGCTATTTTTCAGTGTTTTAGGTAATTTTTATTCATCCTTACAATTATATATCTTAAATTTGAAATCAGATCAATGTGCACATGGATTAAAGTTCTCCGTCGATACGACGGATTTCCGTCAACTGGGAGTGCTAAAGGTCAATAATGAGAGTGATGCAGATCCGGGGGGTAGGCCCATAGGTCTGACACCGATGTGATTTTAGAACTTCACCAAGCTGCTGTGATTGCCTGTTACCCTTTCTTGTGCTATGTTTGAGTATATGTAAAGGAATAAGTTGTTGCACTAGATAGGCCTAAATAAATAAATAAATACAGCCTACGCTACTGTCTAGTCCCGGGGAGGCTAGGCATAGGCCACTGATGAAACAATTTGGCTGTCTTACTACTAGGCAACTACTTGCCTACTACTAATATTAGGCCTATTGTTGTAGTAGTAATAATAATATTTGCCTATTGAAAGGTGATCAGGTGAAAAATCTAAACAGCCCTGTTGAAGCCTCAGCAAGACCTATGCTATTAAGCCTTTTGTAGGTTAAACAGGCTTCGGCAGACAACATTCTGGAAAGGATGTATTTTTCTTTGGTTTGGTTAGCCTACGATTTAATCTTCAAACATTATGGTTTCAGCGGTTCGCTTAAACATTGGAGGCTGCAGAGTCGGGCTGCAAGATTTCCCTACACTTGTTTAAGATGCCAAACTTCATAGTAAGGAGAAAATAATTCCACAGTATTTAGTGCCTCGTCAGTCTCAAAAATTAATAGTGAAGGACCAATGCGAATTAAGTCCCAAAAAAACATCTCGTAGGCCATTTTCAAAAAAGTCCGGAATTGGAAGTCAGAGTGTAATGAAGTGTCTCATTCACTAAGCACAAAAGGTCAGAAAACAGTGGAGAAAACAGCTATTGCTTAAATAGGCTACTAATGTTTTACATTAGTAATTTAATGTATGTGACAAATTCATTGATTAAATCGATAAAGAAGCCAATACTCCAAAGCGCAAAATTCAGGAAAGTGGCTCCGGTGTTGCAAGTGCACAAGAACAGTTATTTGAAAGTTAACCTAATGAATGTGCGTGCACGTGCGATTTCATGAAGAACCAGGACAATTGGTGTTCGGTGAAAGATTCACACCCATGACTCGTTATATTCACGCGTGCCCTCTCGCCCACTGTTGCTTCGTGTTTCCTATTTACACGAGTGTCTGAAGATGGAGTTTTCAGAAATCTCCACTCTGCCCAGAGTTTGCGAAAGTAGCTGTTTTCAGTGACTGAAACCTCCGTATAGGTGTGAATGAGAGGTGCAACAAAATAAATGTGTCTTTTTTATCCGGCTACATGTAGGCTATCACTGCGCAAAGCCTTTAATGTTGAAATGGTAGTAATATTTGTTAAAATAATAGTAGGCTAATTTCCACATTAATTGGTAAAATGGCACAAGGGATGTGATGGGGGGATGGCTATTTTATAATGGGGATGATTTGAGATTTTTATTTCAGAAGGGGGATGCCAGCCTCCCCACATCCCCCCTCAACTCGAGTAAGGCCATATTTCACCAAACATAGGCCCTTCGATTTCCATCACTAGAGCGCATCAAATTACTTTCGGTTTTGCCAGCATGGACGTGCTTCTTTTAAATGAAGGCGGTTCAAGTTCGACTGCACTTGCACTTTTCTCTTAACCACTGTTGTGCATTACTAAAGTATTGTTGAAATAAATTTGTACTTTGCACTGAAAACTTGATGTTTCATCATTTATAGCCAGTAATAATAATGGTAAAGTCTTGCCTTAGCTTTAGTCATTGTTAAAATTATGTAAATGTACTATAAGTAGGGGCCTAGGGGATAATGGACAACACGGCGTTTAAAATTTGATGCATCGCTGACGTGGTAGGGGCCAACGACAAGGAGCTTTTTTTTTCTCCAGTCAGATTTTTTTTTTTTTTTTGCTTTAATCCATGCGTGCAGGGCATTCTGCGTAATAAGGAAATGTATTTTAAAGTACTTTTTTTTTTTTTTTAAGATATTTTTTGGGCTTTTTTCACCTTTATTGGATGTTTATTATGTTTATGATTATTGGAAATGAGCAGGAGAGAGAGAGACGGGGAGGGATCGGGAAATGACCTCGGGTCGGAATTGAACCCGGGTCCCCGGATTTATAGTATGGTGCCTTATCCACCTGAGCCACGATGTCCCCTAAAGTACATTTTTATGTGCATTTATACATGTAATTTTCTAGGGACGGAAATGGCACCGATTCAATGGAATGGCTCATATTAAAAAAAAAAAAATTCTATCAAACTTTAGAGATTTTTTTTTTTTCTCTCTCTCTCCTCGGGCTCATGTCTGAAACGGGTGGGTTATACTGGAAATTCATGAGGTTATACTAAAGTCGAGTTTAGGAAAGTCTATTAGTGGCATTACAAAGATGTTTATATTCCCAAAACTATTACTTTTGATCACTACATTTGGCAAAAACATGAGTAAACACAAAAATCCAAAAGATGAATGTAACGGCTTCTGAAATAGGCAGGCGGGATCAAGGTCACTTTCGTTTTTATTTTTTTAAACTGTCACTTAACACAACATGCTTTTCAACAGTTTTAAAATAAACTGTGTTTCAGCCAGGGGAAGAGATCCTCTCACTTTGCGCATGCACACACAGCACCTTCCCTGGATTTGCTTGACCACGCCCCCGCTGCCACAGTGAAAAAGAACCGTATACTGTCTTGCTCAACAAAATAAACCGCACAGTATGATGGCGAATTGAGAGGTTGTTCACCAGAAGTTGTGCAATATAGGTGTATAGTCTAATTACACACACTTTCGCTCAGTGGTCTTCACCATCAGTGATTTTTTTGAAAAAGAAAAAAAGTAAGCTGTCTAATGCACAAGAATAATATTTACATTGTGAAATCAATACATAATTTTCGTTATGGCTAACGAATATTGGCTAGAATACACTCAATGAAAAACGTATTTCACCAAGATGAGTGACCAGGCTCAAGTTCACGTCAGACAGATGCATATTTGGGCTAATTGCGGTATTTTTAAATTTTTAATTTTTTTTCCAATTCCAGTAGAGAGTAAGCCATGCGCATTCTAGCTGCTGCTTCTCACCGGAGCTTTTTATTTTATTTTCTCTGTTTTTCTTTTGTGTGTTTTTGTGTAGTTTTTGATGTTTTTGTTTAAGTATTTTTGTCCACCGGTTGTGGTGTAGCTCCAGACCCAGTTTTGGGCGTCGGTTCCCTCCAGGCATTGGTTCGCCGTGGGTGATTTCTGTGCTCCTAGCTATGGACTGCAGTGAGCTCATTGCTCATTTTAACATCATGGTTATCCAGTGCTCTGTGCTGCAGTGCTTTAGTGCTTGGCGTGATGTTCCAAGCAATGTTGCTCGGTGGCTGTGCAGGCGGTTTGGGACATACCGGCGCTCTGCATGGCGGTGCATCTGTGCTCGCTTTGTGGATCCATGGTGTGGTGTTCCAAGTGATGTTGCCCGGTGCCGTCGCGGCGGCTGTGCTGTGCTGGCGGTGTGGGACTTTGTTTTCGTGCACCTTTTGGTGGGACTGTGGCTGCTACACCATTGGAATGACATCCTGACCTTTTATTTGGTGGACTCCCCCCCCCATATAATTGTAAAGCGACCTTGAGTTTTGAGAAAGGCGCTATATAAATTGAACTTGTATGTCTCGTGGCAAAATGATGTAACTGGGTCAGTGCACAGTCAATGAAAACCTGGGCATGTGCACACCGGACTTCCTCTTTCTGCTTGACCGCACAAAGTGTGCGACTTCATGCACATTACTTGCTAGGGAATCCCCTCAAAATAAATAACTTCCCAGACACAGGATGGCCTGATATATTTTTAAATATTACAGAAATAAACACATCACAATGACCAAATTTCAGAGGAAACTAAATTTCACTGATTTTATGAAACTGAAAGGGCGTCTTGCTTTAAGATGAGAGCATGTATGCAGTTAAAGCCAAATTTAAAAAATGAATGGGATTTTTATGCCTTCGCCACCTTAAGGTGCAGGAGGCATTATGTTTTCGGGTTATCCAAGCGTCCGTCCTGAAACCTTGTGAACACGATTTCTCAAAGGCTAATGAAAGGAATTTCACCAAACTTTCACCATTTGTGCGCTTTGGGTCAAACATGAACTGATTAGATTGAGGTTAAAAGGTCTAAGGTCAAGGTTACTGTGAGGTCAAATGTCTGTCCGAAAACCTTGTGAACACAATATCTCCAAGGCAAATTAAAGGAATTTCACCAAACTTTCACATGTGTGCGCTTTGGGACAAACATTGACTAATTTTAGATTTTGAGGTTAAAAGGTCACAGATCAAGATTACTGTGAGGTCAAATGTCCATCCCCAAACTTTGTGAACACCATACTATGTATCTCAGACTAATGAAAGGAATTTCACCAAACTTTCACCATTTGTGCACTTTGGGACAAAGATGAAATGATTAGATTTTGAGATCAAAAGGTCTAAGGTCAAGGTCACTGTGAGGTCAAATGTCTGTCTGAAAACCTTGTGAACGTAATATCTCCTAGGCAAATGAAAGGAATTTCACCAAACTTTCACCATTTGTGCACTTTGGGACAAACATTAACTGATTTTTAGATTTTGAGGTTAAAAGGTCACAGATCAAGATTACTGTGAGGTCAAATGTCCATCCCCAAATCACAACTTAATAAGGCATGTAGTCTACCAGGCGGAGGCATCCCCATCGACACCGTTGGCGTCGAGTTCTATCTAGTTCATTTAAGATTAATATTCAAGATTAAACAGTTCGATAAAAGCTATATTAAGTGCCTAATTTCATTTGCATGTTTGACTAGTTTATCTGATTGTTCGTGTGTGTGTGCGCGCAGATGATGCCTTTGAGCAGCTCCAAGTGGATCCGTTCTCAAATCCTCCTGAGCTTCCTGATGTGATGAAACCTCAGGATTCAGGCAGCACGGCCAACGAGCAGTCAGTGCAGTAAAAAAAAAAATTTCACAATGCAGTTGGAGGAGGAGAAATCTGCTGCTCCGTTACGAGGAGCTTTCACCTGGACTGAGCACTCCAGAAGGGGTTAGGGGTTTCAGAAACCAAAACAGGACACAGCTGCCCCCTTCCCCCATCCTACAAAAACACACACATCATCATTTAGCTTATTACATTTCTTTGTTAAATCTGAACTGACGCGCATTTCCACCTCACTGTGTCTGTGAGACACACATACACTTTCTTTAAACCTGATCGCAGCTTGTTTTTGCAGTGTAAAGACATTTTGTGGTGTTAGCATTCATTAAAACAGAAAGAAAGCAACTCTTGCGTTTTGCAGTGAGAGATTGTGAAGTTCAAGGGAGAGGCATGCGGGAATTGCACCATATTTTTCACTCGAGCCTGCATCCATAGTGCATTATGTAATTTATGTTTGTGGTTTTTTTTTTTTTAAATAATGAATTAAGCAACCCTTTTAGGCACTGATTATTAAAGATCTGAATTTTACATCTGTTGTGGTTCCTTAGTTTTTTCATGTTGTGTGAATGTGTTTTTTATAAATTCTGTTTGTGGTGATGAGGAAATAGTGTATGCTGTTGTGGTTACAAATTGATAAACATGGACATGTCATGGCAGTTTTGGGCTGTTGGTGCTTTCTTTGAACTTCTTTTTCTGTGGCAGCATGATTGTACGACATGCAACTTTTAATAGAAAACAAGACTTTGATGCACAAGTTTTAATTAATTTTGGATGTTCTAAAATCAACAGTCAATTATACATAAGGTTAAACTACATATGCCCATATAGATTACTAATTCAGTGGAGCTGAAATTTCTACACTGTCTTTTAACTTGCCAAGGCCACTTCCTGTTAGTAATCATGATTGAGTGCAGCTGGTAGCTTATCTTGTTAAGCTTTTTACGTGCCAACATAAAGGTTTGACAGCTCTCATTGGATTGACCAACACACTGTACAATGGGAAAGTCCAAAGAGCAAAGTGTAGATCTGAGAAAGAGGATCGTAGATTTACCCAAGTCATGAATTTGGAACCATTTCTTAACAACTGCAGATTCCAAGATTATCAGTTCAAACAATTATATGCAAGTTATTGGGAGGTGTAGCCACCTTGCCAAGTTCTGGTAGAAGACCCACATTAACCCTCAGCTGAGAGGAAGTTGATTTGGATGGTCAAGAACCACTAAGGCACAGGCCTACCATGAATTGGAAGCTGCTGGAACACTATCGTCAAGTGAGTTTTATATCCCAATGGACTGAGGAGCTGCTGTCCAAGAAAGGAGCCCCTACTTCAAAATTGACACCTTCAAGCTTGACACCTAAAGGTTCCAGCTGACCGCCTGGACAAAGAGGAAAGTTTTATGGTCAGATGAGAGGAAGATTGAGTTATTTGTCCACAATGACCAGAGGTACAGAGGAGCACTGTACTAAATGTTAAGCATAACATTTGGTACATCATGCTCTGGGGCTGTTTTGTTGCCAGTGGAAATAGTGCATTTCCCACAGTGGGTGGAATAATGGAGGATGACTACCTCAGAATTCGTCAGCATAAGCTCAAACCGTCAGAAACTTGGACACAATTAGGTGTTCCAACAGGACTCTTCTTTTTTGGCTGCTCCCATTAGGGGTTGCTGCAACAGATCTGTTCTGCATATATTTGATTTGGCATAGGTTTTACACCGGATGCTCTTCCTGATGCAACCCTCCCCAATCTATCCAGGCTGATGACCAGAATTAAGTATGCGCTGGCTTGTTCAACCCCAGTGGCTCGGTATTTTACCTAATTTGTATGTCTTTAAACTGTGGGGGTAACCGGAGCACCCAGGGGAAACCCACCCAGAAAAGCCCCCATTCGCCATGAGGCTCGAATCTGGAACCTTCTTGCTGTGTCCAACAGGACAATTATCCCAAATACACATCAAAGCTGGTTGTGAAATTGATAAACTCCACTAATTCTGCCAAGAAGAAGGACAAATATCCAACCAGAATTCTGCTGCCTTGCAAAAATGTTCATCCCCCTTTGTGTTTGTCTTATTTTGTCACATTACAACCTGGAATTAAAATGGATTTTTGGGGGGTTAGCACCATTTGAGTTACACAACATGCTTACAACTTTAAAGGTGAAAATTGTTTTATTGTGACACAAACAATAATTATTAAGATGAAAAAACAGAAATCTGGAGTGTGCATAGGTATTCCCCCCCTCCCCAAGTCAATTGAGGTTTTTCACCCACGTGACCAAGTCATGTGATGCATCGTTAGGCTGCCATTTTGGACGTCACGGCTTGAATCAGTTTGAATGCGAGGAAGGCGACAAACGAAAAACATAAAAGAAAAAGGAGCGAGATGCAGAAAACACCTTCACTATCCAGCGATGTAGGGCATTTACAGGGCGAGCAGAGGGAGAGGTATTTGCAAAAATTGAGGTTAGCAGGCTTAAAGAACGACGTTTACCTGCTTTCACCAGGATTGTTCACTGACGTACGGAAGTACACGAAGCCCTCATCTTTACCTGACTTCAGCCCACATGATCTGTATACCTATGTCATTAAAAACCCATCGCCATACACAGGTATTGATCTGAAAGCGTATAAGAGTTTGGATGCCTACAAATATTTTGTGTCAGGTTGGGTAACATGCCTACATCAGTGGGTCATCCCTGGAGCCGGTGGTCGCCATCTTATTACAGCTAAGGTTTGTTCACATTTTCATTTACTTTCGGTCCTCAGGATAAACAAAATGTTATTAAATGTCATTGAAATAACTTCTTAGTCTGTTGAGACATGGCCCGTTATAAATTTGCTGTTACCAGGCAATGACCAAGAACTGTATTATTAGGGTCGGTGTCTGTGTTGTAGCAGTGTACTAGCAGCTAGCTGTTAGCACTAGCTAATGTCAACAACATAGTAGCTAGTATGTTACTGTAGCAATGTTTACGTTCAGTCATTTGGATGACTGTTAAAACCTTTCAGTCTCAAGTTTTTCCTTTACTGTATTTACTAGTTTACTGTAATTATGATCCGGTAGCTATTTACACCAGATCCAGTGTAAATAGATGCTGGAGCGCGCTCCGGCTTGCTCCCCCTCAAATTAAGCAGCGCGCTCCGGCTTGCTCCCGGAGTGCTCCGGCCGAGGTTCCGGAGCACACTCTGGCTTGTGATGGGTTTTTAATGACATAGGTATACAGATCATGTGGGCCGAAGTCAGGTAAAGATGAGGGCTTCGTGTACTTCCGTACATCAGTGAACAATCCTGGTGGAAGCAGGTAAACGTCGTTCTTTAAGCCTGCTAACCTCAATTTTTGCAAATACCTCTCCCTCTGCTCGCCCTGTAAATGCCCTACATCGCTGGATAGTGAATGTGTTTTCTGCATCTCGCTCCTTTTTCTTTTATGTTTTTCGTTTGTTACCTTCCTCGCATTCAAACTGATTCAAGCCGTGACGTCCAAAATGGCAGCCTAAGATGCCATTCCTCACTCAATCTGGCAATCTGACTATCTCTGCAAATTTAGGCATCTTAAAATGTTTTTATTAATGCCAAATAAAATATCCAGCACAAATTATATATGATAGATATAAATTAATAATTTATAAATTTTATTTCAAACACATTTTTAGTTAGCGGGACTTCAGCTGGTCACCGTTCCCACCTACATATGTGCACTTCCGGTCCCGCCCGCAATGAGCTTTCAAAATTTGTCCCGTGCCGCACTGCTTTGCGGCGGGTCCCGCGAGTCCCGTGGGACTCCCGCGGGAGTGCAGGGCTCTACCGGAGTGCTCCGGCCGAGGTTCCGGAGCGCGCTCCGGCTTGCTCCCCCTCAAATTAAGCAGCGCGCTCCGGCTTGCTCCCGGAGTGCTCCGGCCGAGGTTGCGGAGCGCGCTGCTTAATTTGAGGGGGAGCAAGCCAGAGCGCGCTCCGGAACCTCGGCCGGAGCACTCCGGTAGAGCCCTGCACTCCCGCGGGACCCGCCGCAAAGCAGTGCGGCACGGGACAAATTTTGAAAGCTCATTGCGGGCGGGACCGGAAGTGCACATATGTAGGTGGGAACGGTGACCAGCTGCAGTCCCGCTAACTAAAAATGTGTTTGAAATAAAATTTATAAATTATTAATTTATATCTATCATATATAATTTGTGCTGGATATTTTATTTGGCATTAATAACATTTTAAGATGCCTAAATTTGCAGAGAGAGTCAGATTGCCAGATTGAGTGAGGAATGGCATCTTAAATTTGCCATTGATCACCCTAACGGGAAATCCTTTGATCACTCTAATGACTCACAGTTCACACCCAGCTAGCAAGAGAACCATAAGTGAAGTGATTTACTGCTTGTGTTAGTCTACAACTCTAATCAGAGAGAGAGGTTACACAGTGACGGTAGGCTTGACATGCAAATTTGGCTGTCCAATCAGAGGTGGCCAAATTTGCATATTACAGGAAGGATTTCTGGGATAGCATTGAGTCAAGCCTATCGGCACTGTGTAACCTGTCTCTCTGATTAGAGTTGTAGACTAACTCAAGCAGTAAATCAATTCACTTCTCTTACTAGCTCTGCTTTGCAATAAAAAAAAAAACCCACCATTGGTACAAAGTAAGCCCATTCACTTTTTTATGCTGATCAGAGAATTACAATGGTTTCTCATGTGATAAAAATGTGTGATTCGCGATTAAATATTTTAATCGCTTGACAGCACTAATTATTATTATTATTATTATTATTATTATTTGAGACACTACATGCTGAATTCAGAAACAAGGTAAAAAATAACAAACGGGAACGTGAGCTGTAGATATTTATGCTCAAATCCACTCAAAGTAGGGGGCGGGGCACCATCACGCTGTGTCAAGACAAGAACTTTCCTGAGAAATAACGCGAACGTCTGCATCATGTGGGATTTGCGGGCGGGAGCTGGACTGAAAATCATAATTTTTTTGTGGGTGGGAGCGGGACTGAAAATCATAATTCTTTGCGGGAGTGGGACTGAAAAATCCGACCCACGCAGACCTCTACACTCCGGGAGCAAGCCGGAGCGTGCTGCTTAATTTGAGGGGGAACAAGCCGGAGCGCGCTCCGGAACCTCAGCCAGAGCACTCCGGGAGCAAGCCGGAGCGTGCTGCTTAATTTGAGGGGGCGCAAGCCAGAGTGCGCTCCGGAACCTCGGCCGGAGCACTCCGGGAGCAAGCCGGAGCGCACTGCTTAATTTGAGGGGGAGCAAGCCGGAGCGCGCTCCAGCAGCTATTTACACTGGATCCGGTGTAAATAGCTGCCGGATCATAATTACAGTAAACTAGTAAATACAGTAAAGGAAAAACTTGAGACTGAAAGGTTTTAACAGTCATCCAAATGACTGAATGTAAACATTGCTACAGTAACATACTAGCTACTATGTTGTTGACATTAGCTAGCTTGACCTTCAAAATGGCGGACACCGGGGCGTCACGTGACCCTGTGACGTCAGGTGAAAAACCTCAATACTTTGTAGAGACACCTTTTGCTGCAATTACAGCTACAAGTCTCTTGGGGTATGTCTCTATTAGCTTAGCACATCTAGCCACTGGGATTTTTGCCCATTCCTCAAGGCAAAACTGCTCCAAATCCTTCAAGTTACATGGATTGCATTGGTGTACAGCAATCTTCAAGTTATGCCACAGATTCGCAATTGGATTTGAGGTCTGGACTTTGACAAGGCCATTCCAAGACATTTAAATGTTTCCCTTTAAACCACTCCAGTGTACCTTTATCATTATGTCTAGGGTCCTTGTCCTGCTGGAATGTGAACCTTCATCCCAGTCTCAAACCTCTGGCTGACTCGAACAGGATTTCCTCCAGAATTGTCCTGTATTTAGTGCCATCCATCTTTCCTTCAATCCTGACCAGCTTTCCTGTCCCTGCAGATGAAAAATATCCCCACAGCATGATGCTGACACCACCATGCTTCACTGTAGGAATGTTGTTCTCAGGGTGTTGGCTTTGTGCCACACATGGCATTTCCCATGATGGCCAAAAAGATAAATTTTAGTCTCATTTGACCAGAGAATCTTCTTCCATGTGTTTGGGGAGTCTGCCACATGCTGTTGGGCAAACTCCAAATGTGTTTTCTTAAGCAATGGCTTTTTTCTGGCCACTCTTCCATAAAGCCCTGCTCTGTGGAGTGTACAGTTTAAAGTGGCCCTATTGACAGATATTCCCATCTCCACTGTGGCTCTTTGGTGTCTTTTGGCCCTTTTCCACTACCCTTTTTCAGCTCACTTCAGCCCGACACGGCTCGCGTTTCGACTACCAAAAACCAGCACGACTCAGCTCGCTTCAGCCCTGCTTAGCCCCTAAAACTCGCACCGTTTTGTGGCCCTTTTCCACTACCCTTTTTCAGCTCACTTCAGCTCGCTTCAGCTCACTTCAGCCCGACACGGCTCACGTTTCGACTACCAAAAACCAGCACGACTCAGCTCATTTCAGCCCTGCTTAGCCCCTAAAACTCGCACTGTTTTGGAGTGGGGCTGAAGCGAGCCAAGCCGTGCCGAGTGAGGCTGGGGGCATGAGCAGACACTCCCCTGTGCACTGATTGGTGAGGAGGAGTGTCCTCACATGCTCACACACGCCCCGCGAGCGCGCTGGGATCTGTAAACACCGCAAACCCGGAAGGAGAATAATTACGAATTACGAGAATTTCTGAAGCCTTATGCGCCTCGCCTAATCTATACGCTCTTGCCAGTATCTGTCCGCGTTGTCGGTGACAACAAGCCACAGCACCAAGACCAGCAACACTAACGACTCCATGTCCTCCATGTTTATTGTTTACTATTCGGGTCGTGAGACTACCGCTTAAAAGCTCACTGATGTCACTGTTTGCGCTGCTTAACGACATCACCTGACGTCCACCCACTTTCGCTAACTCCACCCAATGTGTCCACCCACTTCCAGCCAGCACGGTTCAGCGCGGTTGTAGTCAAAATGCAACTCCAACAGCCCCGCTCAGCCCGACTCAGCCGCGTTTGTAGTGGAAAAGCGGTATTGGAGTGGGGCTGAAGCGAGCCAAACCGAGCCGAGTGAGGTTGGGGGCGTGAGCAGACACTCCCCTGTGCACTGATTGGTGAGGAGGAGTGTCCTCACATGCCCACACACGCCCCGCGAGCGCGCTGGGATCTGTAAACACCGCAAACCCGGAAGAAGAAGAAGAAGAATTACGAGAATTTCTGAAGCCTTATGCGCCTCGCCTCATCTATACGCTCTTGCCAGTATCTGTTGGCGTTGTTGGTGACAACAAGCCACAGCACCAAGACCAGCAACACTAACGACTCCATGTCCTCCATGTTTATTGTTTACTATTCGGGTCGTGAGACTACCGCTTAAAAGATCACTGATGTCACTGTTTGCGCTGCTTAACGACATCACCTGACGTCCACCCACTTTCGCTAACTCCACCCAATGTGTCCACCCACTTCCAGCCAGCACGGTTCAGCGCGGTTGTAGTCAAAATGCAAGTCCAACAGCCCCACTCAGCCCGACTCAGCACGGCACGGCTCAGCCCGACTCAGCCGCGTTTGTAGTGGAAAAGCGGCATTTGCTGCCTTTCTGATTAATGCCCTCCTTGCCTGGTCTGTGAGTTTTGGTGGGTGGCCTCCTCTTGTCAGGTTTATAGTGGTGCCATATTCTTTCCATTTTTCTGTAATGGATTTATTGGTGCTCCATAGTGTGTGTGTATATGTGTGTGTGTGTGTGTGTGTGTATGTATATATATATATATATATATATATATATATATATCCCAACCATGATCTATACTTCTCTACAACTTTGTCTCTGATCTCTTTTGGTTTTCATGTTGCTTGCTTAGTAGTGTTGCAGAGTCAGGGTCCTTCCAGAACAGGTTGATTTATACACACATCATGTGACAGATCAATGGACACTTTGATTGCACACAGGTGGATTTTAATCAACTAATTATGTGACTTATGAAGTTAATTGATTGGACCAGCTCTTATTTAGAGGTTTCATACCTATGCACACTCCAGATTTCTGTTTTTTCATCTTATTGTTCATATCACAATACGACATCTATTTTCACCTTTAAAGTTGTAGGCATGTTGTGTAAATCAAATGGTGATTACCCCCCCTCCCCCCCCCCCAAAAAAAAAAAAAATCCATTTTAATTCCAACTTGTAATGCAACAAAATAAGATAGACACCAAGTGGGATGAATACTTTTGCAAGACACTGCATTTCTTGATATGTCCTTTCAGACAAAATAGGAGTGGGTAATTGTCTTGAATAATGCCATTAATTAAAATTTAATTCAGTTCTCTTGTGCATTTGAATAACCAAAATTACCCAGGGTAAAGGACCATGATTACTAAATCTGACGTGTCAGTTTTTCATGCATCTGTTCTTCATGAGGAGATCACACATTCCAGGTTGCCAGTTTGAAATTTGTTGTCGTTATATTGTCCGCAGTGTTTAAATGAAAATGTCAATAGGCATGGTATCCTATCCAGGAATGTAGTGAGTGGTTAATTTTTAGGCCACCTTTTCTAGGCCCTTCCTTACTAGAGGATGAGCAGTAAAGTCCTAATAGGGTCTGCCAAAAGCAGCTGCCACTCAATCTCTGCAGTTAGTGTGCATATACCCTGTGCGTGATATGCAGGGGTCTGACTAGTCATTCAAACCTGCCCATTGCCAGATTCCCCATCACGATCAGACTTTTTGGTTCCAGATATTTGTCACAAAGGTTGAAATGGAAATGCTATTATTTTTATAGTGCCACAGGGGGTGCACATTCCCCATGTAGTACCACTTGATTTTGAGAGAATGGTTCCCAGTTGCAAGGGATTAGCCCAAGATTATTGGCATACTTCCCAAGCTGCAGGCTGCTAGTTCATCAGTCAGTTGAGGTCCAACTGCACATCCCTTTTTACTCAGGGTATGGTCATCTAACCATTTGTCTTCACAGACTCGCAAGGCAGTGTGTCGACCAGACACTTGAGGAGCACCACCGACATGTCAAGTTGCTGCAGCTCCCTGAGGTCAGTAGTCCCTTCACATACATGCAGCAGTTGAAGTACTTCTGTCAATCATCATTGATGGCAGTGCAGCAGGACGTGGAACAGGTCATCAAGCTGCTAGTACTGGAAAAATTCGTCATTCAAGTCCTTTCAGGAACAGTGGAGAAGGTTCAGTGCCACCAGCTCATATCCCTGGATTAAACAGTTCAGCCAGCAAAGAACCATGTATCAGCAATCACTAGTCCAAGCATCTCTCTTTTCCTTTGGCCTCTCCCTCTCAGTGGTTACGTTAGACTTTTTCATTGTCCGTCATTTTGACGGACAGGGTCGTAAAAATTCCGTCATTGTCCATTATTATCTGTCATTTTATTTTAACTTTTAAATGACTGTATATAGGCTATAAATGCTATATATTTAATAACTTGTGTTTTCATGGACTCATTTTCATTTAAAAATTAATTCACAGAACAAGCTTGTATTATTTAATCATTTATTTATGTATTTATGATGCAAAAAGATGAACAGAGATTCTGACGTTCGGTCACTTGTGAACCCATTTTCCCTCCGCTAAAAACATTGCGGCTGTTGTGCCTTAACGGGCATATGAACAATGTTATTTTACAACGTAGCAAGACAATTGCAGTTAAAATATGAACAGTCCACTACAACGATTTAAGTGACAATCTAATTTGACCTGTTTGCGTGAGCTCAAACCTTCCTTCTGGCCCGCATGGATTTAAATTGGGAGCTCGCTTGTGCATAATCAAAGTCGTCAATGGAGACTGCTGCCGAGGCAATTGTCATTAAATTTTGCGTCTTTGCCTCGGACAGACGACTTCTCATTGATGTTTTAATTTTATTCTGAAGGCTGAACCTGCGCTCTGCTGCGACACTGGAGACTGGAATAACCAGCGCCACTTCAGCCAAAGTTCTGAAGTCGGGAAACATTTCTCCCAGGGAAGTGATCAGAAGCCGGCAAGAGCCTCTTAAAGTTGGATTTCCCGACCCTGCTAGTACTCTCTTCATAGGGAGGAAATCCTGCAGCATGCGGTCTTTCTGCACCAGTGGTGCAGCAGCACCCCGCGTCTCGGCTCGGCGGAGCCTGGAACCTGACACGGAAGGTCTTAAATAAAACGAAGTTATGTTTAAATGTTAGTTTGTCTACCCGTGCTCTCATTAAAATGATAGCTTAGCAGATATTCGAGCAGTGATGTTCCTAAGCTTGCTGGGGAAGAATACAATAAATCGACATTTGTTTCATTTTAAAAACAAGAAAGCAACTAGCCTAAATGAGCGCTATTGTACAGGCAGGGAAACGACACAAACAACCCAATGCATCTCTTTTTTTTAATAGCAAAAATGACGTGTCTTCTGCAGAGAAGGGAAACATTAATACATCTCACTGTGCTAGTGGTTAGAAAAGTCAGAGCGCGGTCAGGAGCGCGATGGGGGAACAGCCTTGCGCAGTGGCTACACATCAAGACTGCCACAACGTCGGCTCAGATTGAAAGTGACGGCAGTGAAGACTATGTATACTGCATGTAAGAAAACTCTGCCACAACTTGCCAATAATTTCAATTGTGTGTTTCATTATGTTTTATTATTGTTATTATTAGGCTGTGATTGTTATTGGTAATGGTAACGGTAAACATCCGTCAAAATGACCGACGGCCTTCAGATTTTTCCGTCATAGCTAAAAAAAATCCGTCAATGACGGACAATTGTCTGTTAACGCGACCTATGCTCCCTCTTACTCCACGGGCGCAGATAGAGGGGGGGACGGGAGGGATTCGTCCCACCCAGATTTAAATTCACCTCGTTCGCCCCCCCCCCCACACACACACTTATAGGGAGGAAAAACGTCTATGCTGTCTTTCTTTACATAAGGCAAACCTCACGGAAAAATCAAAAGACTAATTACCATTCGGTTTATTGAGGTGCACAGCAGTGTATACATAGTTGCAACTGCGCAGACTGCACAGGTTGCGAGCTCGAGCTTGGTTGCTATGGTTACCCATAAGTTTGACAGGCATATCAGGGACAGCGCCTCCTAGTTCAGGACCCCAACACGGCATGATGAAGGGTGCCAAAAGGCAGAAAACGATTGCATCGTTTTTTCAAAAAAAAAAAAACGACTGTAAGTAAACTGTGCCTTACTTTATCATATCACCTTGCAATTTTTTGATAGTCTGTTCAAAGTAATGTCGTAGTGAAAGTAAAATCGTACGGAGTAGAGAAGCCTTTCTGGTAGCCTCCTTCTTTCTGTGGCAGCCTGTAGATACAGTGCTCAGAAGGCAGTTTTAATGTTTAATCTGGCGTTCCCTGCCATAATTTCAGCGAGCATATTGTTTCATAAGGAAACTTTGCGAAGAGTTGTTGACTGACTGCCGCTCACGCAACACACAGGCATAGTTAGAAAGTCAGGATGCACTGGTTTACACTTTACACACACACACGTAGCCCAGCCTCTCGCTATGTTTAACAGTTGGAACTTAGCGGTTTTAAAACTAGTTTTGCAGTTTTGCAATTTCTGTGCGTGATGATAATGTGTAAACTTTGGATTTCCATAGGCTATGTTAAAATGTTATCATTGTCCTGGCCTGCAGGTAGTTCCTGGTGATGGCAGTGAGGGAGGTGAAATAACATGTATACACTGTAAACCCGAATAAGTTGAGTTTACTTAAAAAAATTGAGGAAAGTGGTTGCCTTAAAAAAAACAAGTAATTATTAATGATTGAATTGAGTACCTTAAACTTACAATCTTCTGGTAAGTTTAAGGTACTCAATTCAATCATTAATAATTACTTATTTTTTTTAAGGCAACCACTTTCCTCAATTTTTTTAAGTAAACTCAACTTATTCGGGTTTACAGTGTACACACTACCGTTCAAAAGTTTGGGGTCACCCAGACAATTTTGTGTTTTCCATGAAAAGTCACACTTTTGTTTACCACCATAAGTTGTAAAATGAATAGAAAATATAGTCAAGACATTTTTCTGGCCATTTTGAGCATTTAATCGACCCCACAAATGTGATGCTCCAGAAACTCAATCTGCTCAAAGAAAGGTCAGTTTTATAGCTTCTCTAAAGAGCTAAACTGTTTTCAGCTGTGCTAGCATGATTGTACAAGGGTTTTCTAATCATCCATTAGCCTTCTGAGGCAATGAGCAAACACATTGTACCATTAGAACACTGGAGTGAGAGTTGCTGGAAATGGGCCTCTATACACCTATGGAGATATTGCACCAAAAACCAGACATTTGCAGCTAGAATAGTCATTTACCACATTAGCAATGTATAGAGTGCATTTTTGATTAGTTTAAAGTGATCTTCATTGAAAAGAACAGTGCTTTTCTTTCAAAAATAAGGACATTTCAAAGTGACCCCAAACTTTTGAACGGTTGTGTGTGTGTGTATGTGTGTGTATATATATATATATATATATATATATATATATATATATATATATATATATATTATACACACACACACATATATATATATACACACACACAAAATGGAATCATTTGCTGACAGCTCAGTCCCCCCCAGTTCAAAAATCCTATCTGCGCCCCTGTCTTACTCCTTCCCTGGACCCAGTTCCCCGGAACTGAGGCGTAGAGCCCCAAAATCAGCCCCTGCCCCCAAAAACCAGTTTCTTCCTTGATTGTTCTCCTCTCATTCTCCTTTACCTCAAATGTCTCCCCCAACTTTCTTTCTTTCTACACAAGTAGAACTTTCATGCCCACCAGGACTGGGGCAAAGCCCAGGCAGGTTTGCAGGTGTGGCAAGAAATCAGGGCATTTCCAAAATTAGCATTTTCTCATTGTAGCAGGAACACTGAATCAGAACCCTGATACAGCACGTCTCCCCTGATTGAGCCTCAACATACCATATGTCAGTGAATATACAAGGGAATACATGTCAGAAATCGATGGACTCAGGATGAAACAAGACCATCATCCATCAAAGCCTGATTAAATATGGGGCATTGGGAAATGCAAAATTGGTGAAGGTGAGGTATGTGTGCATGGGGATGTTCATGAGTATCCACTGGTGTCAGTCATTATTGAATTCCAGAGGCAAACGTATAAAGTGGAGGCTTTCAGGCATTATTAAGGGAAATGTTTGTGGATGGGTCCTGCAGTAGCGAGGCATGGTGTGGAATGTGTGCAGTGTTGGCTGGGGAGGCAGTGCTGGGACTGTCAAATTAAGCTCCGCTTTAGGGGGACATAGAGGGTGGGGTGGGCTTTGCCCCTCCACCATTTGCAGGGATTCCCCTCAGGGACTTCCCTTTAGAGCAGTCAGGTGATGAGACCCTGAGGCATGTCTTCAACCAAGTGAGAGTAATTGATGGTCATCAAATCCAGCCTAATGTTGTGCTAATCCACTTGTTTTCTATTATTATTATTATTATTATTATTATTATTAAGAATAGGTTATATCAAATGACACAGGACACTAAGGCCCTGTCCACACGGCAACGGATTCAGGTGACTCCGATACAATTGCTTATCGTTTAGGCCTGGCGTCCACACGGCACCGGCGTTTTGGGTGCCCAAAACGCAATCTTTTTGAGAACGGGTTCCAGAGTGGAAAGATCTGGCAACGTTGCCATTGTGAAGTCGTCTGGATGAGTAGAACGGATTTGTTTACAATGACGTCACAACCACATGACTGTGAGTGCTTCACGCCGGGTAGAAGTGTAACGAACTCGATGCGAGTTGTCAACAAATCCTGTAACTTGGTTCATGAAACGCGCTTACAAAATATTTTCACTGTGAGTATTTATTGTGTAATGGTGCAAAGTGGGAGAGAGAGAGACTCTGCCCTTAGGGCAGAGTCAATCCCGCCAGCAAAAATAGGGGAAAAAAAGGAGCGATCTCACCTCATCAGATGTGGGTTTAAGTCCTACAATACATTCCTCAAAAAGGGCGTAGAAGAAATTAATCCATCAACGTGTATCATTCAATTTATTCCGGACCATTAAAGACGCCGCCTTCCGCGTAGAATCATACGTCATCCTCGTCGCCATATTGGATAGGTCAAAGCGGAGAATAAAGATTCATGTGCTGCGTTTAACTGTACCAACAGGTTTACCGTCCAAACGAGATCATATGGGATTACCTTTCACAGGTGAGAAACAACAAATTAATCCATCAACGTGTATCATTCAATTTATTCCGGACCATTAAAGACGCCGCCTTCCGCGTAGAATCATACGTCATCCTCGTCGCCATATTGGATAGGTCAAAGTGGAGAATAAAGATTCATGTGCTGCGTTTAACTGTACAGGTTTACCGTCCAAACGAGATCATATGGGATTACCTTTCACAGGTGAGAAACAACAAATTAATCCATCAACGTGTATCATTCAATTTATTCCGGACCATTAAAGACGCGCCTTCTGCGTAGAATCATACGTCATCCTCGCCGCCGTTTTGGAGAGGTCAAAGCGGAGAATAAAGATTAGCTGCGTTTAACTGTACCAACAGGTTTGCCGTCCAAACGAGATCACATGGGATTACCTTTCACAGGTGAGACTGGAAAAATACTTTTCATTGTATTTGGTCATTATAATGTAATTTTACAAACAGATTTTCCTGACTTTGTGGCTAATATGAAGTCTCGCGCATAATAGTTTATGTGCATGCGTCCTTACTTCTTCTATTGTTCTGGTGTCTCCGAAGGGACCGTCTTACAGCGCCCCTAGAGGTGTGGCATGTGTATTGCATTGTTTTCAGCAAGCGTTGCGTTGCCATATGGACCTGATATTTTACTGATTGTTGCCCATTTGGACGCGATATATTTTTAAATAACATCTCGTTGCCATTGTCGTGTGGATGTAGCCTCAAACTAAGGCCCTGTCCACATGGCAACGGATTCAGGTGACTCCGATACAATTGCTTATCATTTAGGCCTGGCGTCCACACGGCACCGGCGTTTTGGGTGCCCAAAACGCAATCTTTTTGAGAACGGGTTCCAGAGTGGAAAGATCTGGCAACGTTGCCATTGTGAAGTCGTCTGGATGAGTAGAACGGATTTGTTTACGATGACGTCACAACCACATGACTGTGAGTGCTTCACGCCGGGTAGAAGTGTAACGAACTCGATGCGAGTTGTCAACAAATCCTATAACTTGGTTCATGAAACGCGCTTACAAAATATTTTCACTGTGAGTATTTATTGTGTAATGGTGCAAAGTGGGAGAGAGAGAGACTCTGCCCTTAGGGCAGAGTCAATCCCGCCAGCAAAAATAGGGAACAAAAAAGGAGCGATCTCACCTCTTCAGATGTGGGTTTAAGTCCTACAATACATTCCTCAAAAAGGGCGTAGAAGAAATTAATCCATCAACGTGTATCATTCAATTTATTCCGGACCATTAAAGACGCCGCCTTCCGCGTAGAATCATACGACATCCTCGTCGCCATATTGGATAGGTCAAAGCGGAGAATAAAGATTCATGTGCTGCGTTTAACTGTACCAACAGGTTTACCGTCCAAACGAGATCATATGGGATTACCTTTCACAGGTGAGAAACAACAAATTAATCCATCAACGTGTATCATTCAATTTATTCTGGACCATTAAAGACGCGCCTTCCGGGTAGAATCATACGTCATCCTCGCTGCCGTTTTGGAGAGGTCAAAGCGGAGAATAAAGATTAGCTGCATTTAACTGTCCCAACAGGTTTGCCGTCCAAACGAGATCACATGGGATTACCTTTCACAGGTGAGACTGGAAAAATACTTTTCATTGTATTTGGTCATTATAATGTAATTTTACAAACAGATTTTCCTGACTTTGTGGCTAATATGAAGTCTCGCGCATAATAGTTTATGTGCATGCGTCCTTACTTCTTCTATTGTTCTGGTGTCTCCGAAGGGACCGTCTTACAGCACCCCTAGAGGTGTGGCATGTGTATTGCATCGTTTTCAGCAAGCGTTGCGTTGCCATATGGACCTGATATTTTACTGATTGTTGCCCATTTGGACGCGATATATTTTTAAATAACATCTCGTTGCCGTTGTCGTGTGGCTGTAGCCTAAGGAAGAGCCGACCCAATTATTGGTATCAAATAGCCAGAGGGAATTTCTGTTTCTAGTGACTCATCATGATCCCATGGCTGGGTGCTTGGGCCAGGATAAAGCACTAAACCATTTCATGAGCTGTGCCCATTAGTCGGGCATTTGTGGTGATGTTTGCAGGTGCAGAATGTTGCAAATGTCAGCTGTTGAATCCGCTGGCCAACTGAAGAAGCTGAGTCTTGGTGTGAATACACACCAAGACTGTGTGTATTCACCACGAATGCCCGACTGATGGACACAGCTCATGAAATGGTTTAGTGCTTTATCCTGGCCCAAGCACCCAGCCATGGGATTATGATGCACCATAATGCCCATTACCCTTAATCGAGAGTACATTCTGGACCTGAGAGCAAAACGCCACACCTTACGTCACCTAACACAGGAGAATTTGCATCAGGCCCAGAAACAATAGTCCCTATTTTTTTTTTTCAAGACATTGCACAGTATATCTACCTCTATGTTTGCACATTGTTTGCCTCTCCTTTTTTTAAAATGTTATCTTCATTTTTCACTCTACCTTTATATTTTGCATTCCATATGCACTTTATATTTTATATTTCATATTTTATATATACATTTCTTTTTATATTGGTAAGTGTAGTTTGGTCAGGCAGTTGCAAAATAAGAATTTCATTACCCAATAATAAACCACTGTGTCTGTTATTGTGTATATGACAAAAATCTTGAATCTAATGTATGACAGAGGTACTCAACTATGAAAATTTGTACTGAAACATAAAGCACTTATTTTACTAACCACACCAAGCTCTAAATTACTTGCAAAGTGAACTGTAGGTGCTAAATAAGGGAACTGGACTCACTTGAAATCCTTGAAGACGTTTCATCTCTCATCTGAAAGGCTTCTTCAGTTCTGTCTGACTAGTGGGAGTTTCAGGTATTTATCCTCAAGTGGACCAAAAGCAACCCTAAGGAGAGTTGTTGAGGTCATATGGGTCGTTGACCCTCTCGGTCATCCTGTAGGTTGTTCGGGTCACTGAAGCCTGGGTGTGAATGGAGTTAGCAGTCTGGAGGGTCATTAGGGTGATCTGTGGGTCATTGGCTCTCTCTGCCATCATGTGAGTCATTGAAGTCAGCGGAGTCTTGGTGTGTATTCAGTATTTTGGGAAGTGTGCCAAGGACTGCATTGTAGGTGGCTGATAAGTGGTGTCTCAGGCCCTGTCCACACGGCAACGGATTCAGGTGACTCTGATACAATTGCTTATCGTTTAGGCCTGGCGTCCACATGGCACCGGCGTTTTGGGTGCCTAAAACGCAATCTTTTTGAGAACGGGTTCCAGAGTGGAAAGATCTGGCAATGTTGCCGTTGTGAAGTCGTCTGGATGAGTAGAATGGATTTGTTTACGATGACGTCACAACCACATGACTGTGAGTGCTTCACGCCGGGTAGAAGTGTAACGAATATCACCAGGATATCACCAGGAAAAAGCCTTACAGAGCACTAGTGAGAGTGAAACACAAGCTTGGATATTATTATTATTATTATTATTATTATGTTCAGTGTTAGTTCACAGTAGTAATGCAAGAAGCAGAATAGTGACAGTAATAGTGAAGCAAAAACATGCAATTGTACAAACACTGCAGCTCTACAGCAAAATATTCATTTATGAAATGGTCTGATTCTTAACACCAGTAGTGCCAATGATCTTCTCATTGCGATGCGATGCGAGTTGTCAACAAATCCTATAACTTGGTTCATGAAACGCGCTTACAAAATATTTTCACTGTGAATATTTATTGTGTAATGGTGCAAAGTGAGAGAGAGAGAGACTCTGCCCGTAGGGCAGAGTCAATCCCGCCAGCAAAAATAGGGGAAAAAAGGAGCGATCTCACCTCTTCAGATGTTGGTTTAAGTCCGACAATACATTCCTCAAAAAGGGTGTAGAGGAGCAAATTAATCCATCAACGTGTAGCATTCAATTTATTCCAGACCATTAAAGACGCCGCCTTCCGCGTAGAATCATACGTCATCCTCGCCGCCATATTGGATAGGTCAAAGCGGAGAATAAAGATTCATGCGCTGCCTTTAACTGTACCAACAGGTTTACCGTCCAAACGAGATCACATGGGATTACCTTTCACAGGTGAGAAACAACAAATTAATCCATCAACGTGTAGTATTCAATTTATTCCGGACCATTAAAGACGCCGCCTTCCGCGTAGAATCATACGTCATCCTTACCGCCATATTGGATAGGTCAAAGCGGAGAATAAAGATTAGCTGCGTTTAACTGTACCAACAGGTTTGCCATCCAAACGAGATCACATGGGATTACCTTTCACAGGTGAGACTGGAAAAATACTTTTCATTGTATTTGGTCATTATAATGTAATTTTACGAACAGATTTTCCTGACTTTGTGGCTAATATGAAGTCTCACGCATAATAGTTTATGCGCATGCGTCCTTACTTCTTCTATTGTTCTGGTGTCTCCGAAGGGACCGTCTTACAGCGCCCCTAGAGGTGTGGCATGTGTATTGCATCATTTTCAGCAAGCGTTGCGTGCCATATGGACCTGATATTTTACTGATCGTTGCCCATTTGGACGCGATATATTTTTAAATAACATCTCGTTGTCGTGTGGATGTAGCCTCAGACCACCTCCTCTGTTCAGCGATGGTCATTCCAGATTGACAAAGGCCCTTTGAGGTCACATGGTGGGTTGGAGAACTTGACAATGATGTTAAGCAAATGAATAGAGGTGATGCACTTCAAATATACCATCTCAACTTTCTAAAACCATGGACAGAGGCAGTTGGATGGTGGAGGGAGGAGCTAGGACTCCCCTGTGGAGACTACCTCTCATCGTCCCAGCAAGCACAAGTCACCCAGTGTGGTTATACACAGCCACTTATACTGGTTAGTTTGTCACCATGCCATTTAGGTTGTTTGGAGCCCTAGCAACATTTCAAATCCTCCTCTGCATGATACATTTGTTGCTGCCTATTTATACGACAATCATTTATAGTAATGATTGACAACAGCATTTACAACATCTGAGGTCTGTCCTGAGATCTATCCTGGGACTCACAGCAAACCCAAAGAAGTGTGCAATCAAGACAGGTGCAAATACGGTATTTGGGCTTCCACTTGAGTCATGGGCAGGTGCATCCCAAAATTGATAAGACAGCAGCGATTGTGGCCTGCGTGAGACCCAAGACCAAAAAGGGTGTGAGACAGTTCCTGGGGCTGGTTGGGTATTATCAGAGGTTTGTGCCTAATTTTTGGGATGTGACCATCTGAGTGACCTCACTAAAAAGGGATCACCAGCTCCAGTCCAATGGATGGAGCTTTGCAAGCAGGCTTTCTGCCAAGTTGCCCATTTTTCTTGCTTCCAATACATCAACTTCAAGAACTGACTGCTCTCTTGCTGCTTAATATATCCCAGCCCTTGACAGATGCCACTGTAATGAGATAAGCAATGTCATTCATGTCACCTGTCAGTGGTCATAATATTATGGCTGATTGGTGTATGTTCAGTTACATCATGGCCCATGCTGCATTGAAGCAGTGCAAGATGAGACCTGAGAACCTGCTGGGCAATGCTGCTGGCAGCTCACCCTCAATAGGACTGGCATGTAGATATGAGCTAACCAGGAAGAACATGCCAAAGAACATAGCTACCACCACTACAACTTGTACATGTCCCACATGTAACAGAACCTGTGGTTCCAGAAATGGACTGTTTAGCCATCCTAGAACCCACCATTAGAGGACAAAAGTGGATGTCAACAATGGAGAATGGCACTCTCTGACACATTGTCATCTATTATGGATGTAACCAAATATGAATACGTTATTCAGATTGAACAGGTAATGTTTCTTAATTGAATACAAATACAGATATAAACAGTTTTTCAGATTTTTTTATTTTCCATTTATTCAGAGGAAGTGCGTGCATTAGGACTATGATCCTGCAGGATGAAACAAAAAAGATTTTTACAAAGATTTTTTTTACTTCAACATAGAACTTTAAAGGACAGCTCACCTCAGCTTGTGGGGAGGGCCACCAGTTTTCAGCAAAACTACCTCCCTAATGACAACTCAAAAACTGCACAAAATGATTTGCTACTGGCCCAATATGTTTGGGCATTTCTGATCTGCATATACACTATATCAGGAGTTCTCAACCTTTTCTACTTTAAAACCCACCTATTAATATTTGTAACAAGTCAGGGCCCATTAAAAAAGATCCCCAATTATTTTGGCTCATCTATTCTATTAGAATCTAATAATTGATTGTAAAGTGAGGGTAGCACGGTGGTGTAGTGGTTAGTGCTGTCACCTCACAGCAAGAAGGTCCGGGTTCGAGCCCCGTGGCCGGTGAGGGCCTTTCTGTGCAGAGTTTGCATGTTCTCCCCGTGTCCGCGTGGGTTTCCTCCGGGTGCTCCGGTTTCCCCCAAAGACATGCAGGTTAGGTTAACTGGTGACTCTAAATTGACCGTAGGTGTGAATGAGTGTGTGAATGGTTGTCTATGTGTCAGCCCTGTGATGACCTGGCGACTTGTCCAGGGTGTACCCCGCCTTTCGCCCGTAGTCAGCTGGGATGGCCTCCAGTTTGCCTGCGACCCTGTAGAACAGGATAAAGCGGCTAGAGATGATGAGATGAGATTGTAAAGTATATTCATGGGATGTAACATCACTCCGTGCTACAGATGGGAGCCCAGGAATTAAATAAATGCAATAAAAACAACTGTTTTTAATTGTAGGTATTGTATTTAAAACTGTATGGATGTGCCAAAAGCCAACATAAAACCATGCATGCAGGGCATTCTCAGTCAAAAGGGATTAATGATCCCAAAATGGAGTCTGGTCGATTAACACAAGAACTTATTGCCATGTTTGTGTACAGCAAACAAGCAAGTTATTAAAACCAAGAAGTGCACTTAAAAGAAGTGGATATAAAAAAGCACTCAATGGGATAGATCCTTACATGTTAACAAAGAAGGATTTTTCCTATGAAAGAAAAATTGACTAGCTAAATTTGACATTAGTAGAATAAAGTTTGATCCTATTGTGGCTGTAACTAAATACAAAGACAATAATTCTGCATACTATTAACTTAATGTGAAGATAATTAACAGATAATCATCAGATTTAAGGGTTTTTTAAAAGATTGTATATATTTTTAGTCTTTTGTATTTGTAATTATTTGTATATGTACATGCATGACCCCACCAGCACTGCTGATCAACTTCATCTCATCTCATTATCTCTAGCCGCTTTATCCTGCAGGCAAGCTGGAGCCTATCCCAGCTGACTACGGGCGAAAGGTGGGGTACACCCTGGACAAGTCGCCAGGTCATCACAGGGCTGACACATAGACACAGACAACCATTCACACCTACGGTCAATTTAAAGTCGCCAGTTAACCTAACCTGCATGTCTTTGGACTGTGGGGGAAACCGGAGCACCCAGAGGAAACCCACATGGACACAGGGAGAACATGCAAACTCCGCACAGAAAGGCCCTCGCCGGCCACGGGGCTCGAACCCGGACCTTCTTGCTGTGAGGCGACAGCGCTAACCACTACACCACCGTGCCACCCCCTGATCAACTTATTTTGTTTAAATAAAGTTATTAATTCATTATGAGTTGGAAAACTACCCAGCCATTGAGTTTCCCGACAGCTCAAAATACGTGGTGCTGCAAACATCATTCTACACGGACACACAGATAAAAACCTGGAAGAGCATGGAGGCCTACAACTTTTTATATGTGGCTGAGTTAAAGATCTGGGGATCAGGACACTACAAGATAAATCCTGGATCATTTTTGCCTGGGTAAATAGTAGTTTCTGGGATTTTTGTCCACATCTTTGAGAAGGTTGCTACGACACTATAAGTTTTAGTATCGGGTGTAAACAAACCACAGCCACTCGATTCTCAATCCTCCCTGCTTTTCTCTTCCAGCAGGCATCACAGAGCCATATAATTTACCCACAAACGTATTTATTTATTCAGCCCGCTGCACGCTCTCTCTATGTCTCTGTGTGCACGCATGCGGGTTAAATGTGACAAAATAAAGGCTTGTTCTTAATTTACCCACAAATGTATTTATTCCACTTGAAAAGTATACAGCAAACCAGCTACTAGATTTGGGACCCTACGACATCCTGAACTATTTATTATTTGGCTTCAAACTTGAAAAAATTTTGTGGCCCACTAGATGGCGCTTCACGGCCCATCCAGTGGTTGAGAAACACTGCACTATATGAACCGTGGGTGGTAAAAGAGAGCAACTGGACTTGCTTGAAGATTCTTGAAGACGTTTCACCTCTCATCCAAAAGGCTTCTTCAGTTCTGTCTGACTAAGCCCATGTTTACATTAGACCATATCAGCGGATCATCAGATTAACGTTTTTAAAATGATTAGTGTGCACACAGCAACACCAAACACGATTCGCGTGCACACAGCAACACCAATACACGGATACGCTCGGCTCCGCAGGCATCCTGTGCTCCAAATCACTCCGCCCTGAACAGCGAGTGCCCTCTGGAGGGTGCGCACTCCGGCCTTGCGCAGCTCACAGAGCACGCGAGTGAAGTGCACAACCACTGATTTGGGACTGAGCCGCTGTGTGTGTGATCCCAGCGCATATCACTTACCACTTGCAAGTGGAAGGATGGCAAGCCTAAAGACAATCATAACTACACAATGGGCAGTATTTGCATCAGTATTTGCAGTATTTTCATACTTTTATACTCTTTAATGAAAGGTGAAAGTCCGCAAGGCAGAAGTCCGCGCCGTTTTTCAGCAGTCGCGTCACATGACCAACGCCAGCGAATCAGGAAGGTGGATGTCACAGTGACGTTGTCCAATGACGACGCCAGCTAGAGCTCAGCACAGCGTATCCGCGTATCTCAATGTTTACACAGCACCGGAGCTGACACGATCTAGATTGAATACGTGGACGCTGGCGGATTCCCGTTTCCTGGCGTTTCTAGGCGGTTTAATGTAAACGGACAGTGCATCCGCGAAGAAAACGAGACAGATACGGTCTAATGTAAACTTGGCCTAATAGGGAGTATCAGGTATTTATCCTCTCATGGATGAAAAGCAATCCTAAGGTGTCATTGAGTCATCCTGTTGGTGTGGGTCACTGGGGGCTGGGTGTGAACGGCCTAGAGAGTCGTTCGGGTGATCAGTGGTTGTTGGAGAACTGAAGAAGCCTTTCACATGAGAGGTGAAACATCTTCAAGAATCTTCAAGCAAGTCCAGTTGCTCTCTTTTACCACCCACAGTTTACCATGACCTGGATGACTGAGAATCTTCACAGACACTGCACTATATGGCCAAAAGTTTGTGGGCACCTGGCCATCAAACCCAGATATATGTGTGCGCGCGCGTGCGTGCGTACACGCATGTGTTTAACTTCCCTTTCCAGATTTAATCTTCACTTTGCTGTTATAGTAACCTCAACTCTTCTGGGAAGCCTTTCCAGTAGATTTTGGAGTGTGGCTGTTGGGATTTTTTTAGGGATAAACTTATAAATTCATATATGTAAAATTTATATTGGGAAAATATATTTCTGTAAAGCTGCTTTGTGACAATGTCTATTGTTAAAAGTGCTATACGAATAAAATTGAATTGAATTTGTCCATTCAGCCACAAGAGCATTGATGAATTCAGGCACTGATGTCAAGTGAGGAGGTCTGGGGCACATTTGGCATTCCAATTAATCCCAATGGTGCTCAGCTGGGTTGAGGTCAGGGCTCTGTGCAGGACACTCAAGTTCTTCCACCCCAAACTTGGCAAACCATGTCTTCATGGAGCTAGCTTTGTGCACAGGGGCATTGTCGTGCTGGAACATGCTTGGGCCTCCTATTTACAATGAAGGGAAATTGTAAAGCTACAGACATTCTGTACAATTATTTACTTCCACTTTTGTGTTAACAGTTTTGGGAAGGCTCAAATATGGGTGTGGTGATCAGGTGTCCGCTAATACTTTTGGTGATATAGTGTATCTGCAATACATGGACATAATGTGCAGGACATAGTAACCCTGTTCATGGGACAAGGAAGTTCATTTCACATGATGCTAATAGGTACTGCACTATTCATTTTTGCCGTCAGTGGTTTGCTCCAGTACCCTACACTGGCTTACTGAGCTCCAAAATAGAATCACATTTCTGTCCAAAAAAAAACAAAAACATGCTTTCATTTATTGAACTGTCACTCCACATAGCGCATGCAGACCATACACTGTGTACAGGGCAGCAAATGTGTGATCATTTAGAATAGCAGTTGGCACCATGCTAAACTGGAGGCTATAAGCATCCATTATTTGCTTGCTACATTAGCCTCATACAGTAGCACCAGTGCAAAACTAAAGAAGCAGACAAATTAGCGTGTTACATTTGAGGTGTGGGAGAAATTGTGTGTAATTAAATTTGTGGTCTTAAACACAATGCTGTTACAGGGTTATACTAGTATTGGGGGACAAGTTCTTAACATTGGGGTTATCTGTGATGTTGACAGGGTCGTTAGCATTTTTACCATCTGTTATTTATAATTTAGTTTAATGCAAATAAACTTGATTAATGGAATATCTCATTCACCTCATTATCTCTAGCCGCTTTATCCTGTCCTACAGGGTCGCAGGCAAGCTGGAGCCTATCCCAGCTGACTACGGGCAAAAGGCGGGGTACACCCTGGACAAGTCACCAGGTCATCACAGGGCTGACACAGACACAGACAAACATTCACACTCACATTCACACCTACGGTCAATTTAGAGTCACCAGTTAACCTAACCTGCGTGTCTTTGGACTGTGGGGGAAACCGGAGCACACCCACGTGGACATGGGGAGAACATGCAAACTCCACACAGAAAGGCCCTCGTTGGCCATGGGGCTCGAACCCGAACCTTCTTGCTGTGAGGCGACGGCACTAACCACTACACCACCGTGCCGCCTAATGGAATATTTCATCTCATCTCATTATCTCTAGCCGCTTTATCCTGTTTAGCCTTCAGATCAGACCGCAGTGGCACCGTGTCCCAACACGCTGTCATGTTAATAATGCAACTTTACAATGTTAGCACACAGAACGGCTATTGAAAATGACAAGCATTTTTAAGCAGATTTCTAGCTAGAAGCACTGTAAATGATGATATTCCTGCTATCTTTTGCAGTGTAGGTCCATAACCTAAACAGCATATTATTACAATCTGTAGCTTTACTGCAGCAGTACTGCTATAGCATCAGATAAAATCCAAGCTTTGTAAAAGTTCCAATTGTCACAGAACAAAAATCTCACTGCATTGCAAAACTTTGTGATCATATACAGCAACAATGCTCCAACCAGGATCAAAGTTTTAGTGAGGGCCACACTGCAGAAATACACACACCGTCCATTTTATTAGGAACACAGGCACATATGCTAACTGCATGAATCTGCCAATCGTGTGGCATAAACTCATACATATACAGTTCAAGACCTTCAGTTAATTTTCACATCAAACATCAGAATAAAGAAAAAGTACTTAGTCAGGACATGATGTAATTATGTTGTCACCAAGTTTCTAATATCATAATAATGATATCATGGGAATTTCATCACAAGCCTTTGCATATTTCTCTGATGTCATCATGATGTAGTATATGCATGCCCTATACAGAAAAAATGCACTGAAATATATTTTAAATTGTCAAAAATATATATGGAATATATTCTAAATACACTGATCAGCCATCACATTATGACCATGGACAGGTGAAGTGAATAACATTGATTATTTCATTACAGTGGCACCTGTCAAGGGGTGGGATATATTAGGCAGCAAGAGAACAATCAGTTCTTGAAGTTGATATGTTGGAAGCAGGGAAAATGGGCAAGCTTAAGGATCTGAGCGACTTTGACAAGGGCCAAATTGTGATGGCTGGATGACTGGGTCTGAGCATCTCCAAACTGGCACATCTTGTGAGGTATTCCCGGTATGCAGTGGTTAGTACCTACCAAAAGTGGTTGAAGGAAAGACAACCGGTGAACCGGTGACAGGGTCATGGGTGTCGAAGGCTCATTTATTTGCATGGAGCACGAAGGCTAACCCATATGGTCCAATCCCACAGAAGAGCTACTGTAGCACAAACTGCTGAAAAAATTAATGCTGTAATCTTTCTGTTTTAGCCAGAAAACTGGCATATACCTGATTTTAAAATAAAAATATATGCAAATTTATGACATGAAAACAGCAGAAGACCACATTGGGTCCACTCTTGTCAGTCAAGAGCTAGTGTCTAAGGCTATCATGGGCACAGACTCAAACAGACTGTTGAAGATTAGAAGGGGGGGAATCACTTTCCAGTCTTCAACTGTTCAGTTTGGGTGAGTCTGTGCTCATGATGGCCTCAGATTCCTGTAGGAGAGTAACCCAATGTGGTGTTCTGCTATTGTAGCTCCTTTGATATTTTGGGCATTTTGAGATGCTTTTCTGCTCACCATGGTTGTAAAGAGTGCTTATTTGAGCTACTATAGACTTCCTGTCAGCTCAAACCATTCTTTTCATTCTCTTCTGATCTCCTCTCCTCTCAGCAACAAGGTGTTTCAGCCTCCCGACCCTCCACACACACACAAAAAAAAACCCAGATAATTTTTGGTTTTGTACAATTCTGTATAAACTCTAGAGACTGTTCTGTGTGGAAATCCCAGGAAATCAGCAGTTTATTAAATACTCAAACAAGCCCATTTGGTACCAACAACCAAGCCACAGTTAAAGTCACTGAGATCACACTCTCTCTCCTCTCATTTTTCTTATGTTTCTTATGTTTGATGTGAAAATTAACTGAACTTCTTAACATATATCTGCCTGATTTAATGCATTGTGCTGCTGCCACATGATTGGCTGATTAGGTAAATGAATGTGCATGAATGGGTAGTTCTGCTTGTGTTCCTAATAAAGTGGATGGTAAGTGTTATTCCTTCATGAACTGCTCTGACTCCAGTTAATAGTTGACAAGACATTCAAGACATTCTTCTTCTGAGTTTCCTGTTTATTTCACCCTCCAAAAATATGCCATTTCACAATATCTTAGAGATTGTTTTAAGAGACCATAGTACACAGTAAAGGAAATCCTTTGTATGACTACACCATTTATTTTGGCTACTTACTGACTCTTTTCTAGCGTCTACATCTGAACTAAACCAGACCAGAAGTACCTTTCCCCCCAAGGACCTTTTCCTGGGAAAAAAAAAAAGCTGCAGTGTGACGCACAAGCTCAGTCCTCTCATCTTACAAACACTGATTAATGAAAGAATAACTGAAGATTTAAATATAATTTGTGATATTTTTATTTTTGTGTATTACTTAAATATTGATATTCATTCATTCATTCATTCATTCAGGAAGTGCTTAACCTGGTCAGATTTACCTCCGATGTGGAGCCTATCCTGTGAACACCGAGTGTGAGGTGAAAGAATTCATCGAGGATGGGATGCCAGTTCATTGCATGGCACTACACACACACATATATTCATATCTATGTATATTCAGTGTAGTATTCTGTCCAAACTACAACCACCTCCCTGCATGTTTAAAGACATTGGGAGGAAACCAGAGAACCCAGAGGAAACCCACACAGACACACCAGGATAACATGCGAAACTCCACACCGACAGTAACCCAAGCTTGGTGGGGTCAACTGGGTCAAAATGGGGACAATGGCTACAAATGTTGAGAATCCCTGTGCTAGGGAATCGCAGGCACTTCCAAGCTAACATTACATTACATGGCATTTAGCAGATGCTCTTATCCAGAGTGAGGTACAAGTGCAAAAGTCAGGTACACAAAGTGCTGAACTTCTAGACAAGAAAGCTCTAGTGACAACTGAACAAGTGACAGCAATACCTAGTGTAATATGCTGTTGAAATACCAATACTCAAACAATCAAGGAAACAAACCAATCATATAAAGTACAACTAAGAAAACTCAAGACAGCTAACTCCAGGCTAGATCATACACAGCCTGGGTTGGTCAAGACCGAAACACAGTTACACAGTGGGCAAGAAAGAAGGGAAGAGGTACAGCCTGAAGAGGTGAGTCTTCAGTCTGCGCTTGAAGGTGGTCAGGGAGTCAGCAGTTCTGACCTTAATGGGAAGGTCATTCAACCAACGGAGAACTAGGACAGTCCTGAGTGGGTTGGGCAGAAGTGGAGAGGAGGAGGGGCCAGGCGACCAGTAGTAGTGGAGTGTAGGGATCTGGCTGGTGTATAGGGGTGGAACAGACACTGGAGGTATGCTGACCTTAACCCTTTGAGAGACTGGTAAGCTAACACCAATGTTTTAAATTTGATGTGAGCAGCAATAAGTAGTCAGTGCAGGTCAGTAAGCAGAGGGGTGACATGGGAAGAATGAGGGAGGTTGTAGACCAGGCGAACTGCAGCGTTCTGGATGAGCTGCAGGGCTCTGATGGCAGAAGCGGAAGGCCAGCAAGGAGAGAGTTGCAGTAGTCCAAGCGGGAAAGGATCAGCACTCAGACAAGGAGCTGAGTAGAGTAGATGGTAAGAAAAGGGTGGATCCTTCAGATGTTGTAGAGGAGGAATCTACATGTCTGGGTCACTGCAGCGATCACACATCCACATCCACACCAAGACTCAGCTGACTTCAATGACTCACAAGACAGCAGAGAGAGCCCACAGATCATCCTAACAACTTTTTAGGCTGCTAACACCATTCACACCCGGCCTCCAGTGACCCTAACAACCTACAGGATGACTGAGAGGATCGACAACCCATGTGACCTCAACAACTCTCCTTAGGGTTGCTTTTGGTCCACTAGAAGATAAATAGTTGGAGCTCCCCACAAGTCAGAGAGAACTGAAGAAGCCTTTCAGATGAGAGGTGAAATGTCTTTAAGGATTTCAAGCAAGTCCAGTTGCCCTCTTTAGTACCTACAGTGGTGCTTGAAAGTTTGTGAACCCTTTAGAATTTTCTATATTTCTGCATAAATATGACCTAAAACAACATCAGATTTTCACACAAGTCCTAAAAGTAGATAAAGAGAACCCAGTTAAACAAATGAGACAAAGCACCGGGCCTGAGTGAGCATGCTGACCCCAGGAGAGTGCTCCGGAGATGGCGACGCAAGCGAGGCAAGGCAGGGGGCTTCATGCTAGGGTAAAAGCTCGCGCTAGCCAACTACCACTACCCAGCTTCCTGCTAGCCAACATGCGATCTCTGGAAAATAAACTGGACGAATTAAGAGCCAGAATCACAGCTCAGCAGGAAATAAGAGAGTGCTGCGCTCTAATTTTCACTGAGACCTGGCTCTCAGACAAAATCCCAGAATGCACCATTCAGCTACAGACTCGCTCTGTACACCGAGGAGACCGGACCACAGCCTCTGGTGAGGCTAAAGGGGGAGGTGTGTGTGTGTTTATTAACAAGTCTTGGTGTGGAGATATACAGACTCTTTATAAGCACTGTTTGCCAGATGTGGAGCTGTTACTGCTGAAATGCCACCCCATTATCTCCCAAGGAAATTCACTGCTGTGTTTTTGGCCGCTGTTTACATCCCCCCACAAGCTAACTCCACGGCAGCACTCAGTAAACTCCATGATGACATCAGTGTGTTAGAGACGTCTCATCCCGACGCTGTTTTTATCATCGCCGGTGACTTTAATCAGTGCAATTTACGGACTGTATTCCCTAAATATTATTAACATGTGGACATCCCCACCTGTGATGAGAACACACTGTACCATGTTTACAGCAACATACGTGGTGCATACAGGGCCGCACCCCGCCCCCACTTCGGACACTCGGACCACATCTCTTTGTTCCTGTATCCGGCCTACAGACAAAGACTAAAACAAACAAATCCTGTCACCAAACAAGTCAAACTCTGGAGCCCAGAGACTGAGAGCACCCTTCAGGACTGTTTTGCTCGGACAGACTGGGATGTGTTTAAAGCTGCAGCCACTTTGGAGGACTCTTCTGTCAGTATACAGGACTATGCTGAGTATGTGATTGGGTACATCAGCACATGTGTCTGCAACATCGTGCCCACCATACAGATCAGGAAGTTCCCCAACCAAAAGCCCTGGGTAAACAGTCAAGTATGACACATGCTGCATGCTCGCTCTCTTGCATTTAGACAGGCAATGAGACAGAGTACAAAGTGGCGAAGTACGGACTGAGGACAGCATTACAGCGGTCAAGGGGCAGTACAGAGAGAAGCTGGACGGCTTCTATTCTACTGCTAACCCCGGGCGAATGTGGCAAGGCCTGCAGCACATCACAGACTATAGGACCACCACCAGCACCATCAGCTTCACAGACAACCTGATGGATGACCTCAACACTTTCTACACCTGCTTTGAGACCTCCAGCTACAGCACAGAGAGGAAGCACACACTCACCTGGACCAGCCAATCCCCCTCCCCCCCCCCATTAACAGTCTCATCAGGCCAGGTACACAAAGCTCTGAGGAGGATCAACCCCAGGAAGGCAGCAGGACCAGACAACATCCCTGGGTGGGCCCTCAGAGTATGTGCCAATGAGCTGGCTGATGTTTTCACCACCATCTTTAACCTTTCCCTCAGCCAGAGCACCATTTCCTCCTGCTTCAAGACCACAACCATCGTCCCTCTTCCCAAGAAGAGCCCACCCACCTGCCTGAATGATTACAGGCCAATAGCACTCACTCCAATCATCTCAAAGTGCTTTGAGAGACTGGTACTGGCCCACATTCAGAACAGCACACCAGAAACCCTGGACCCCCTGCAGTATGCCTACAGGCCCAACAGGTCCACCTCAGATGCCATCGCTGCTGCCCTCCATTATGCCCTCTCCCACCTGGAAAACAAAGACTCTTACATCAGGATGCTCTTTGGTGACTACAACTCTGCCTTCAACACTGTCATCCCCCACAAACTCATCCATAAACTGTCCACACTTGGTTTGCACCCTACCCTCTGTGACTGGCTCATCGACTTCCTGACTGGCAGGCCCCAGACTGTCAGGATTGGTAATAGGACTTCATCCAGCATCATCAGAAACATTGGCACCCCACAAGGATGTGTCCTCAGCCCCATCCTCTACACTCTGTTCATCCATGACTGTGTCGCCTCCCACAAGGACATCATCATTCTGAAGTTCGTGGATGACACCGCAGTGATAGGACGCATCACTGGCGGTGACGAAACGGCCTACAGGAGGGAGGTGGCCAGTCTGGTGTCATGGTGTGAGGACAACAACCTCGCCCTCAATATGGACAAGATGAAGGAGGTGATAGTGGACATGAGGAAGGAGAGGAGACCTCATCGGCCACTGTTCATCTGGGAGCTTGAGGTGGAGAGGGTGAGTAGCTTCAAATACCTGGGTGTTCACATCAGTGAGGACCTCACATGGACACCTAACACCACACAGCTGGTTAGGAAGGCTCAACAGTGACTGTACTTTCTGAGGAGGCTGAGGAAGTTTGGCAGGTCACCCAAGATCCTCAGCAACTTCTATAGCTGCGTGATTGAGAGCATCCTGACCAATTGCAGCACTGTGTGGTATGGCAGCACTACAGCAATGGACCACAAACGCCTGCAGAGGGTGGTGAAGACTGCTGAGAGGATCACCAAAACTTCACTGCCCTCTCTGCAGAGCATCTACTACCACAGAGTCCACAGGAGAGCTGCCTCCATCCTCAAAGACCCCACCCATCCCCAGCATAGACTGTTCACACTCCTACCCTCAGGCCAGAGGTACAGAAGTCTGAAATGTAAGACTGTCAGACTAAAGAACTCTTTCTTTCCCACTGCTATCAGACTCCTGAAAAGCTGACAGGAGTCTATAACCATGGATTTACCTCCCTGTAAACTGTCCTTGACTGTTTACATCTGTTTAGATTTGTTTGCACATTACTGCCCTTTTTGCTGCTGTACCTTGACTGTTTACATCTGGTTACATTGTTTGCACATATTTGTACATTACTGCCATTTTGCTGCTGTTTCCTTGACTGGTTACATTGTTTGCACATTCACACATTACTGCCCTTCTGCTGCTACGTCTGATCATTGCCTTATTTTTGTATTACACTACCTATTTTGCATTACATTTACCTTTATTTTGTACTATACTGGGTGTTTTTGTTTTTGTTGCTTTTGCTTTTCTTTGCTTTTATTTTTGCACTATATTGCCTTTACTTTGTATTACTTCTTCTGTCTATTTATTTATTTGTAATTGGCATTCGTGGTGGACAGCAAACTAAGAATTTCATTGTGCAAGTGGACATGTCCTTACTGTGCATATGACAATAAACACTTTGAACTTGAACAAAAATATTATACTTGGTCATTTATTTATTGAGGAAAATTATCTAGTATTACATATCTGTGAGTGGCAAAAGTATGTGAACCTTTGCTTTCAGTATCTGGTGTGACACCCTTGTGCAGCAATAACTGCAACTAAACATTTCCGGTAACTGTTGATCAGTCCTGCACACTGGCTTGGAGGAATTTTAGCCCGTTCCTCCATACAGAACAGCTTCAACTCTGGGATGTTGGTGGGTTTCCTCACATGAACTGCTCACTTCAGGTCCTTCCACAACATTTCAATTGGATTAAGGTCAGGACTTTGACTTGGCCATTCCAAAACATTAACTTTATTGTTCTTTAACCATTCTTTGGTAGAACGACTTGTCTGCTTAGGGTTGTTGTCTTGCTGCATGACCCACCTTCTCTTGAGATTCAGTTCATGGACAGATGTTTTGACATTTTCCTTTAGAATTCACTGGTATAATTCAGAATTCATTGTTCTGTCAATGATGGCAAGCTGTCCTGGCCCAGATGCAGCAAAACAGGCCCAAACCATGATATTACCACCATCATGTTTCACAGATGGGATAAGGTTCTTATGCTGGAATGCAGTGCTTTCCTTTCTCCAAACATAACGCTTCTCATTTAAACCAAAAAGTTCTATTTTGGTCTCATCCATCCACAAAAAATTTTTCCAATAGCCTTCTGGCTTGTCCACATGATCTTTAGCAAACTGCAGATGAGCAGCAATGTTCTTTTTGGAGAGCAGTGGCTTTCTCCTTGCAATCTTGCCATGCGCACCATTGTTGTTCAGTGTTCTCCTGATGGTGGACTCATGAACATT
The DNA here is from genome assembly GCF_027579695.1 of Neoarius graeffei. Lineage (NCBI taxonomy): Eukaryota > Metazoa > Chordata > Actinopteri > Siluriformes > Ariidae > Neoarius > Neoarius graeffei. The sequence goes on from NC_083582.1 coordinate 17,097,455, forward strand.
AACATTAGCTAATGTGAGAGAGGTCTTCAGTTGCTGAGAAGTTACCCTGGGGTCCTTTGTGTCCTCACCAACTATTACATGCCTTGCTATTACATGTGATCTTTGTTGGTTGACCACTCCTGGGGAGGGTAACAATGGTCTTGAATTTCCTCCATTTGTACACAATCTGCCTGACTGTGGATTGGTGGAGTCCAAACTCTTTAGAAATCATTTTGTAACCTTTTCCAGCCTGATGAGCATCAACAATGCTTTTTCTGAGGTCCTCAGAAATCTCCTTTGTTCGTGCCATGATACACTTCCACAAACATGTGTTGTGAAACTCAGACTTTGATAGATCCCTGTTCTTTAAATAAAACAGGGTGCCCACTCACACCTGATTGTCATCCCATTGATTGAAAACACCTGACTCTCATTTCACCTTCAAATTACCTGCTAATCCTAGAGGTTCACATACTTTTGCCACTCACAGATATGTAATATTGGCTCATTTTCCTCAATAAATAAATGACCAAGTATAATATTTTTTCTCATTTGTTTAAATGGGTTCTCTTTATCTACTTTTAGGACTTGTGTGAAAATCTGATGATGTTTTAGGTCATATTTATGCAGAAATATAGAAAATTCTAAAGGGTTCACAGTCTTTCAAGCACCATTGTATGGCTTACAATAACTTGGATGACTGAGAACCTTCACAGACATCTAATCTGATGATGTTTTAGGTCATATTTATGCAGAAATATAGAAAATTCTAAAGGGTTCACAGTCTTTCAAGCACCATTGTATGGCTTACAATAACTTGGATGACTGAGAACCTTCACAGACATCTGTCTTGCCTGGGCTGAGCTTCAGGTGATGGTTGTCCATCAAACTCTGGACGTCACACAGGCAAGCAGAGATGCGAGCAGATATCTGTGTGTCAGAAGGAGGAAAAGAGAGAAACAGTTGGGTGTCATCAGCATAGCAGTGGTAGGATAGACCATGGGCAGAGATAATTGGGCCAAGAGACTGGGTGGAGAGGGAGAAGAGAAGCGGACCAAGGACTGAACCTTGGGGGACACCGGTGGTAAGTGGGCGTGGTGCTGATACAGTACCTGACCAGGTAACCTGGAAGAAGCGACCAGAGAGGTCGGACTTAAACCAGTCTAGGGCTGTCCCGCAGATCCCTAGAGCTGATAAGGATGACAGGAGGATGGAGTGATCAGCATTGTCAAATGCAGCGGAAAGATCAAGGAGAATCAGGGAAAACGAAGGGGGAAATTATATTTTCATGTTTTTGGGATTTGTGTACTTATATTTGATATTATATAAAAATATGAAAAGTCATGAGTTGATTTTAAGGTTGGTTTTGATTTCATTAGCTGCAGAACCCACCACATCTAGCCACGATGACTCCAAACCATTTTGATACTTGAATCCAAATCTTAAACATAGATTTCCTCACTGAACGAGTTTTTTTCTGACTGACTACTCTTCTTATAACAACAACAACAACAACAATAATAACAATCGCACACTTCAGACTGGGCCCTGTACTACGAAGCGGGTTTTCTGGCTTACCAGGGTAACTTCGAGAGTAACTTGATCACGTGCAGCGTAACTTCCTGATTAACCCATACTACGAAAGTTGCCTATGTTCAAACCGAGGTATGCTGCCATGGCAACTTACGCTGCATCTCAAACCTGCTCATCTCAGGTTATGTTCTTGGTTAACCCGAGGTTTCCGATTAACCAGACCCTTTTTAAACACCACCTCTCCACCGACATTTCCTCTAGAGACAATGCCAGCGTACCTGGATGACCCGTGCGATATCGGAGCGCAGATTAGAGATGGGATTTATGGCTCTTTGATGGGATCCGCATCTTTGTGATCCGTTCTTTGAAAAGAGCCGTTCAAAAGACTGGCTCATTTGGCTCTTTTTAAATATTTATTCAGTTTTAAGAAGACAGCGTCTAAAGAAGCCAGATCCCTCTGCTTAGACAGTGACAATATTTCTGGACATACCTTTTATATAAAGCAACCTAGACTTACATTATTGTAACCCCAAAACGCTCATAAATAACCATTAAAAAACAATGAGGGCTTCAATGAATGTCCATGCAGAACGGCTTTTCTGTAAAAAAAAAAAAGAACCCACTCAAGAACATAGTTATCAAGAACGCAAGAATATTTTATAGAAAAACACTTGTTTTACAAAAATATTTAAGTCTGAGATAAAATAGATACAACTACAATAAATATAACACAAGAACATTTTAATAGAAAAAAACTTATATTAAAAATATTGAAATTGTAACAAAAATAAATACAACTAAACAGTCAGATAAATAGATAAAATTATAACAAGAACACACGATTATTTTAATAGGAAAAAACAATTAATGCAAAAAATATATTATTAGAAAAATAGATACAACTAGACAAACAGATAAATAAATAAAATACACAAAAATAGAACAAACAAAATGACGATAGAATAAATTAAATAAATGTCCGTGCAAAGTAGTTTTATCACACAACAACATTATAAACTATATACAAAACAATTTGAACTATTAGGCAAACAGATAAAACTTGAATAAATAAAAGGCAAATGCTGTTTAGCCTACTTCTTGTCCTTGGGCAAAAGCTTTTTCATCTGAAACACAGTACAGAAAAAGAACGACACACACACACACTTACCATTATGAATGATGTTTTTATATTTCATTTTCACCTGTTGCCAGGTGCGTTTGGCACTGCTGTTGCCTCTGAAATGTTCACAGGACATATACCAACTTAGTCAAAGGGACTGAACAGTCAGTCATCCTAATTCATGTGACTCTGTGCACATATCAGCTTAAGTAGGCTACTCCATGAATTTACCATACCAAATTTTATTCAGGATTTTTCGGACATTAAACAAGCTATATATGACTGGGGCCACGTCGAAGGACCATTTTCTGTGACTTGTGATTGATCATGAAGCTTTCTCTCATCCTATACTTCTGTTCTGGAACATGTAGAAGGCAGGGGCGCAGATAGGATTTTTGAACTGGGGGGGACTGAGCTGTCAGCAAATGATTCCATTTTGTGTGTATATATATATATATATATATATATATATATATATATATATATATATATATACACACACACTACCGTTCAAAAGTTTGGGGTCACTTTGAAATGTCCTTATTTTTGAAAGGAAAGCACTGTTCTTTTCAATGAAGATCACTTTAAACCAGGGGTGTCCAAACTGATCCATAAAGGGCCGTGTGGCTGCAGGTTTTCATTCCAGCCATGCAGCAGCACACCTCATTTGGCTTATTCAATCAACTGACACACCCACCCTTTAATCAAGGGTGGGTGTGGCTGCAAGTATTTGACTGTGTGAAGACAGTTCAGTTGATTGAATAAGCCAAGTCAGGTGTGCTGCTGCATGGCTGGAATGAAAACCTGCAGCCACACGGCCCTTTACAGCTCAGTTTGGACACCCCTGCTTTAAACTAATCAGAAATCCACTCTATACATTGCTAATGTGGTAAATAACTATTCTAGCTGCAAATGTCTGGTTTTTGGTGCAATATCTCCATAGGTGTATAGAGGCCCATTTCCAGCAACTCTCACTCCAGTGTTCTAATGGTACAATGTGTTTGCTCATTGCCTCAGAAGGCTAATGGATGATTAGAAAACCCTTGTACAATCATGTTAGCACAGCTGAAAACAGTTGAGCTCTTTAGAGAAGCTATAAAACTGACCTTCCTTTGAGCAGATTGAGTTTCTGGAGCATTACATTTGTGGGGTCGATTAAATGCTCAAAATGGCCAGAAAAATGTCGACTATATTTTCTATTCATTTTACAACTTATGGTGGTAAATAAAAGTGTGACTTTTCATGGAAAACACAAAATTGTCTGGGTGACCCCAAACTTTTGAACGGTTGTGTGTATACATGTTATTTCACCTCCCTCACTGCCATCACCAGGAACTACCTGCAGGCCAGGACAATGATAACATTTTAACATAGCCTATGGAAATCCAAAGTTTACACATTATCATCACGCACAGAAATTGCAAAACTAGTTTTAAAACCGCTAAGTTCCAACTGTTAAAGATAGCGAGAGGCTGGGCTGCGTGTGTGTGTGTAAAGTGTAAACCAGTGCATCCTGACTTTCTAACTATGCCTGTGTGTTGCGTGAGCGGCAGTCAGTCAACAACTCTTCGCAAAGTTTCCTTATGAAACAATATGCTCGCTGAAATTATGGCAGGGAACGCCAGACTAAACATTAAAACTGCCTTCTGAGCACTGTATCTACAGGCTACCACTGAAAGAAGGAGGCTACCAGAAAGGCATCTCTACTCCGTACGATTTTACTTTCACTACGACATTACTTTGAACAGAGTATCAAAAAGTTGCAAGGTGATATGATAAAGTAAGGCACAGTTTACTTACAGTCGTTTTTTGTTTTTTTTTAAACGATGCAATCGTTTTCTGCCTTTTGGCACCCTTCATCATGCCGTGTTGGGGTCCTGAACTAGGAGGCGCTGTCCCCGATACCTGTCAAAGTCGTTGTGGGTAACCATAGCAACCAAGCTCGAGCTCGCAACCTGTGCAGTCTGCGCAGTTGCAACTATACTGCTGTGCACCTCAATAAACCGAATGGTAATTAGTCTTTTGATTTTTCCGTGAGGTTTGCCTTATGCAAAGAAAGACAGCATAGACGTTTTTTTTTTTTTTTAAAGATATTTTTTTGGGCTTTTTGCACCTTTATTGGATAGGACAGTGTAGAGACAGGAAATGAGCGGGAGAGAGACGGGAAGGGATCGGGAAATGACCTCGGGCCGGAATCGAACCCGGGTCGCCCGCATTCATGGTATGGCGCCTTAACCACCTGAGCCACGACGCCCCCAGCATAGACGTTTTTTCCTCCCTATAAGTGGGGGGGACCGAACGAGGTGAATTTAAATCTGGGTGAGACGAATCCCCCCCGTCCCCCCCTCTATCTGCGCCCGTGGTAGAAGGGAGAATGTACTTGCGCATTTACCCGATCGGCAATTCGTTGCCAACATGCTTGCCGCTCCTTATTGGCAGCCGCTGTGTTAGATTTTGCTCTTAATGTTGTTTTGAACTCCTCGTAGCTTTGCATTATGACAGCGCATTCTTCCTCCGTGAAGTACGGCGACCGTGCCATTGTGAACAGTGGTGATTTGCGCTGATAACCTCCCCTTTAACGTGAACGCGCATTAACCCTGATTAGGCCGGCAGCCCGGATAGCCTACCATGCACCCCCCCACAACAATTTGCCACATGGTTTTTATCAACCCTTGGCATGTCTTGATCATGTTTGTGTGTGGTAACAGAAAAATTACTCCTTCCCAGTAGCGACTTTTATGTGATTTTTGAATGACCCTAAAAATTACGTTTTTTTTCTTTGTTGAGAATACTGCAGATATGCCCAGTTTATTAAGCTACTATTGTACCCAGAAAACATGTAATTTATGGTTGGTATATATCAAATAAATGTTTAGCACCACAACAATACATTGATTTTAATTATATTGCACAGACTTAATAAAACAATTATTATCAACACAGGTTTCATGGTCCCCATGCAAATCTTTGCATGCAAACATATTCTCTCTTATTTGTTTTACATTTAACATACCAGAATCACATCTATTATTCCAGAAGTTCAGAAGACCAAATGTTCCATAAACTAATGAGAAAATAAAAGTGCATGTTCGTTAAGACTTTAATTTTCAGAAAAACCGAAAGTAGTGAACATCAACATGTTTGTGCTGTCAACTAACATTGATCAGTTAAGTCAATGATTATATTTTATTTAATAATGTGTTACTAATATGTTCATGGTGAATATTATGTTTTATCTATTTAAGATTAAATGCTAATTTAATATGATTTTTCAGTCATATTTGTCTTATTATACAATTTAATCAATTTAGTTCCATATTCTGATTACTTTCAGGTGTGTCAGCTGTCTTGAGTTGAGAACATTGTGATGGATTCACCTGGGCAATCTGGTCCAGCTGCAAAGAAGAAAAAAGGTGATGGCACATCTCCTGATCCATATTGTGTTGTTCATTTTCGTGATATATGCCATGGTGCATTCAAGTCATCTGAGAAGGTTACCTGTAAATCTTTTATAACAGTTCCAGTGGTAGCCGTGATCGTCATTTTGAATGGCAGGCAGAAGATTGCATTGTTCTTGCATCCGATAAGGAGATGTCACACTTTCTGCCTGGCGACGTATCTTTATTTCCTGGAGCCTCTCAAATTTGGAAGATGAATTCTTGTCATCCTTGAATGACTTGAATGCACCATGGGATATATCACGAAAATGAACAACACAATATGGATCAGGAGATGTGCCATCACCTTTTTTCTTCTTTGCAGCTGGACCAGATTGCCCAGGTGAATCCATCACAATGTTCTCAACTCAAGACAGCTGACACACCTGAAAGTAATCAGAATATGGAACTAAATTGATTAAATTGTATAATAAGACAAATATGACTGAAAAATCATATTAAATTAGCATTTAATCTTAAATAGATAAAACATAATATTCACCATGAACATATTAGTAACAAATTCTTAAATAAAATATAATCATTGACTTAACTGATCAATGTTAGTTGACAGCACAATCATGTTGATGTTCACTGCTTTCGGTTTTTCTGAAAATTAAAGTCTTAACGAACATGCACTTTTATTTTCTCATTAGTTTATGGAACATTTGGTCTTCTGAACTTCTGGAATAATAGATGTGATTCTGGTATGTTAAATGTAAAACAAATAAGAGAGAATATGTTTGCATGCAAAGATTTGCATGGGGACCATGAAACCTGTGTTGATAATAATTGTTTTATTAAGTCTGTGCAATATAATTAAAATCAATGTATTGTTGTGGTGCTAAACATTTATTTGATATATACCAACCATAAATTACATGTTTTCTGGGTACAATAGTAGCTTAATAAACTGGGCATATCTGCAGTATTCGCAACAAAGAAAAAAACCCGTAATTTTTAGGGTCATTCAAAAATCACATAAAAGTTGCTACTGGGAAGGAGTAATTTTTCTGTTACCACACACAAACATGATCAAGACATGCCAAGGGTTGATAAAAACCATGTGGCAAATTGTTGTGTGGGGGGGGTGCATGATAGGCTTTCCCGGCTGCCGGCCTAGATTAGGTTAAACCAGGTTCAACAAATCAACTTCATAACTGGCGTCGTAGTACCGTTTAACCCCAAACAAGATAACCAGGTTTTGTCAACCCCGGTTTAGCGGGGGAACCCTGGGTTACTTCTGGGTAGGTTAACCTCCGTTCGTAGTACAGGGCCCTGATCTTTAATTCCATCATTGTGTGATGTCAGTGAGTGAAACCCTTTTCCTGCAGCTGCATTTTAATTCAGTTAGTTTTCCATTCTAGTTGATGATGTAGTGATGTGTATTTTTCTTTTGAAGCTGAAGTCCACAGTTCTCGAATAAAACATTACTATTTCTTGTCTGCTTTACAGGCGGTGACTGAGTCACTTTTTCTAACCCAAATATGGGCTTGGAATGTGCGCCATGACGGACCCAGATAGAGGGCGGAACCACAGATTTGTAGGCCACGCCTTCTTTTCGTGGCGACTCTCCAATCTGGGTTTTGTAGAGCGATTAGCAGCTCGTGCAGCGAATTCATGGATAAGGTTCCACAAAGGGACCATAGAAGCCGGAAATGTTTGTATTTATAGATTTATTTGAATTAAAAACGTGAATTTCGGTAAGGTACGGTTTATATTTACACACTTTGACCCTTATGATATGTTTTTAATTTTGTTTAAAGTAAAATATCCCAATAAAAACGAGATGTCACTTGTACACAACCCAGTGTCCTTACTAGGTTAGTGTACACGTATGAATATTAGAACACAGCCGTATTCTGGAGCCTATGCAGCAGGAAAAGGGGGCGGGGAAAGGGCACGCCCATTTTGTTCATAGCACCCTCGCGCACCGTCTGGGAATAGCGGTCCAAGCTTGAGGAGTTACGCGCGGGCCGTTAGGAATAACGGGCAAGTTCACGAGCGTTCAAACGAAATCCTGTATATCAGCGCCGTTCTTTGACTCGAAGGAGTGAAGATGGATGATTTGGGTATGTACTATCTATCTGTTTAGCGCAGTCTGGTTGGCATCCAGAATGATGAGGAAGAAGGAGGGAGGAGTGAAGAGAGAGAGAGAGAGATGAAAAAACAATAATAAGATAATTTATGAATCCCGGTCGTGTCTCATTTCTCACTTCTATCCCATACAAACCGGATAGACGCGGTGCGCGTGCCCCGTACTGACCAGGCGCGCGCACGAGTGCCCTGGGACCCAGGCAAACTTTAGCAGACTTCAGTTCACTGTACAGTGTGTTGTGCACGTGCACACCTCCTATTCCATATGCAGTGCACTAGATGTGATGTAGGGGAAGTTTTGTGTAGGTTGTAAAAGCCATCATCCTGTCCCAAATGGCTCACTGTTTTATACAGTTCTATGATGGACGTGTCCCAAACCATGCTCTCTTTACCCTTTAAAGGCAACATAAATCTCACCATGATTATCAGCCCAGTATGGGCTTGTCACAAACCACACACCTTATTCAGTACATGCCCCACTTTGGTATTTTTTATTTTTATATAGACACTACCTATTGTGGTGCATTGTGGAGTTTTTCTGTATTTGCTCCCAGAGATGACTATAAGTGCACTGTGTAGTGAACAGGTTGTGATTTTTGGACATGCGCTTGAACAAGATTTCCACTAGTATCTCAAAACAAGTGCACTATGCAGGGCGTGAATCAGGTCATGCATATTGCATTATAGTGCCAGTTTTGGGATTCACCTCCCTCCTCAGTCAGTGCACGAACAAAGTGCATATGCTTGGTGCAGAGGTATATGTGGCTGTACTAACACTGGTATACACACTACATAGTGCCCTAAATCTACCATAAGGGAGCCTTTGTATATTTAGAAGTGCACTATATAGGGTATATGGTAATAGTTTTTACATCCTCTGTAGAGCACAATATGTGAAATAGGGTACTGTTTATGATTCTGCTTCTTACTCCCTGTAAAAGTGCACTAACAAGGGCCCCTACACTGTACTTAGTGCACTATGTATGCTACTAGCTATGTTAGTGCACATATGTCATTTCATACCCTATGTTGTGCACTACCTAGAAGGAAGAAGCTTTTTTTTTATACCCTATGTAATGCTTGAAGGTTCAGTCGAGAGTGATTTGGAACACAGCCTTTGTATGTGGTAATTACAGCTTGAGCTGTGTGTGTGGTGGTGAACGGGGAGGGCGGAGGGACCCACCACATCGCCTGTGCGCTCTTCTGAGGCAACCAACATGGCGCCTCTCTCTCTCTCTCTCTCACACACACACAATGCAGAAGTTGGGGTTTTACAGCCACATGGTGATGAGGTCACGTCAGTGTTTAAGAGTGGAAACATTACTGTGTGTGTTGAGAGCAGGCCCGCCGACAGGGGGGGACAAACGGGTATGTTGTCCCGGGCCCAGGAATGGGGAGGGCCCAGAACTGGGCTCTCATGAAGTTGCGATTATTTTATTTCATTTCAAAATAGGGCTGCACTATTAATCGAATTTAATCGAAAATCGCGATTTTGGCTGCCACGATTAAATTAAATGAAAATCGCGATTTATTTCCATTTAAAATGCGAGCTCTGCTGCATATCTGATCAAGCACTTTTTGACCAGTACTCCGCCAAACCATTAGGGGCGAACCAACGCATGTAAGGTTTCATTACTCCGCCTAAATAAGCAAGCAAGCCAAGTGCGCAGAGCTTCAGTGCAGCGGTATCCAGTGTTGCCAGATTGGGCGGTTTTAAGTGCATTTTGGCGGATTTGAACATATTTTGGGCTGGAAAACGTCGGCAGTGTCTGGCAACACTGGTGGTATCTTCTTCAAGGGGTGATAGTGTGAGAGTAGGTAACAGATTGAGCGTATTTAGCACTGGAGGCAATGTTGTGACCTGCCTTCGCTCATGTTTAAAGCCAGAGCATGTTGATAGGCTGGTCTTTCTAGCTAAAAACTTGTAGGCCTCAGTATAATGCTATGTAATTGTTGCAATTGAGTTTTCAGTTCCTTCATCCTTTGGTAATTTCTTGGATAAATTTCATTTATTTGTCATTTGGAAATCAGAATTTCTCTTTTTTAAATTTCATTCTGCACTGAAAGTTGTTCATATTGTTTGTTTGAATATAGTGAAATAAAATTTAAGTGATTTCCCTAACATCAAGAATAATCGTGATTACAATTTTAATCAAGATAATCGTGATTATCATTTTTTCGATAATCGTGCAGCCCTATTTCAAAATGTGTTGATTTGGGGGAGAAATGTGCTATATTTGCATTCAATAAATGATTTCTAGATCTTTTGCCTTTATTGTCTTTGAAAAAGGCGTCAAGAACCCCCTACCACCCCTAATGCAAAAATGGTTTGGTCTGACTCTTTGATTAAGGGGGAAAAAAAATGACATCGTTCGATCATAGCGCTTCGACAATCAGCGTGCGTGCCATTTGCTAACATGCACAAGTCAGGAGCACAGAAAAGAAAAGAGAAAAAGAGAGGAAGAAACCAAGAGACTCAGGGGCTGACTGCATAAATATTTTAAAAAAGATTCGGATGATGCAGCAGGTACTAGCAAAGGCAGTGGGGCAGCTGAGCCAGGTAAGACACAGCCAACTTTTTCCAGCCCCATAAAGTAACCCCAACCAAGGCACGCGGGGCACGCAATTCATGTTACAAATGAGGGGAGAGAAAGTCACACTGAACACCATATCAAACGCACAGGGCATTGAATCATTTCACAACCACAACGGCTTAATAACATTGTGTTTCATATATCTGATTGAAGCTAAGAATATTCACATTAGCCCGCAATCATATCCCGCCGTTTCTCGAGCGGTGTGTTCTTCTCTGCTTTTCACACTGGACAGTACGCACGCACAGTATACTATGTTCGCCCCCAGCCCTGCCCGAAATCCCCCATCCATCGCTGCTCCTTCAAGAGCACCCCAATCGCGTGATTATAGTAGACTATCCACGAGTTTAGGAAGGCATTGCGGGGGCTGTCACATGCAGGCTTGGGGCGTAACGGAATACATTTAATGGCGTTCGGGGGGGGGCCCCATTCAGAGCATTTTGTCCCGGGCCCAGCCAAAGCTGTCAGCGGCCCTGGTTGAGAGAGACAGGAAAAACAGGAAAAATGCTTACTAAGCACGGTGAGTCTTGAACCACACACATCTGGATTAGATTGGGACTGAATCCGCCTTCTTTACTCTCTCTCTGTGTGTGTGTGTGTGTGTGTGTGAGAGAGATGCCAGCAGTGTGTGCAGCTCTAAATATGGTCAAGTCCTACAGACAAGAATTTCAACTCCTTATATGAGCACTTTGGTGTGTGTGTGTGTGAGTGACTCATCACATGGCTTGATGCCAAACACACTTGAGTTAAACAGTGATTGCTGCCGTCTGTTGATGTTACACAACCTGAAAAAACATCCAAACTGCAGTGTCTAATCTAACATTGGCTCTCTACTCCCGATCGAGTACACTAACATTGGGAACGGAGTGAGTGATTGTCAGTGATTCTCTGTCTGTGCATGTGTCCCGATCCACACAAAATATTCACAACATAGGCCACATAAACAGCCTGTTCACTATATGGGACACATGGACACCATCATCGGGCCATGGTGGGTGTGTCCCAATCCACACACCTTATTCACTATATAGGCTACATAACCACTAGCACCGGTCCACTGTGGGCATGTCTCAAGCCACTCACTCAAGACTCAATTCACCATAAACACCATCATTTAATGATTTTGGGTGCATCCCAAAGAACATGCCATCCATCCATTATCCGTAACTGCTTATCCTGTGCAAGGTTGCCAGCAAGCTGGAGCCTATCCCAGCTGACTATGGGTGAGAGGCGGGGTACACACTGGACAAGTCACCAGATCCTTGCAGGGCTGACACATATGCCGCTTTTCCACTACAAACGCGGCTGAGTCGGGCTGAGCCGTGCCGTGCTGAGTCGGGCTGAGCGGGGCTGTTGGAGTTGCATTTCGACTACAACTGCGCTGAACCGTGCTGGCTGGAAGTGGGTGGACACATTGGGTGGAGTTAGCGAAAGTGGGTGGACGTCAGGTGATGCCGTTAAGCAGCGCAAACAGTGACATCAGTGAGCTTTTAAGCGGTAGTCTCACGACCCGAATAGTAAACAATAAACATGGAGGACATGGAGTCGTTAGTGTTGCTGGTCTTGGTGCTGTGGCTTGTTGTCACTGACAACGCGGACAGATACTGGCAAGAGTGTATAGATGAGGCGAGGCACATAAGGCTTCAGAAATTCTCGTAATTCGTAATTCTTCTTCCGGGTTTGCGGTGTTTACAGATCCCAGCGCGCTCGCGGGGCGTGTGTGGGCATGTGAGGACACTCCTCCTCACCAATCAGTGCACAGGGGAGTGTCTGCTCACGCCCCCAACCTCACTCGGCTTGCTTTGGCTCGCTTCAGCCCTACTCCAAAACGGTGCCAGTTTTAGGGGCTAAGAAGGGCTGAAGCGAGCTGAGTCGTGCTGGTTTTTGGTAGTCGAAACATGAGCCGTGTCGGGCTGAAGCGAGCTGAAGTGAGCTGAAAAAGGGTAGTGGAAAAGGGCCAATAGAGACAAACAACCATTCACACCTATGGTCAATTTAGAGCCACCAGTTAGCTTAACCTGCATGTCTTTGGACTGTGGGAGGAAACCACAGCACCCGGAAGAAACCCATGCAGACACTGGGAGAACATGCAAACTCCACCCAGAAAGGCCCCTGTTGGCCCCTGGGTTCAAACCCAGAACCTTCTTGCTGTGAGGCGACAGTGCTAACCACTACACCGTGAATGATAAGAGAGCAACTGGACTTGCTTGAAGATTCTTGAAGATGTTTCACCTCTCATCCGAAAGGCTTCTTCAGTTCTGTCTGACTAATAGGGACTAATGGGGAGTATCTGGTATTTATCCTCTCATGGATGAAAAGCAATCCTAAGGTGTCGTTGAGACATCCTGTTGGTGTCAGCCATCAGAAACAACAATCTGACCAACACAGAGGCAGAACATCTTGGACTGAAGATATCAGCTGTTCTGTCCAGTGTGAAAGCACCCCCCTCCAACCTCACCAGCCAAGAAAGGAGGGCTCTTAGATTGCTTCAAAGAGACTGGAACATCACCATCTTTCCTGCTGACAAAGGGAGATGCACAGTGGTGTTAAACACAGTGGACTACCACTCAAAGATGACCAGTCTCCTCAGCAACACAACCACCTATGAAACCTTGAGGCGGGACCCCACCAGTTGTTACAAAAAGAAAGTTGTTAGCCGCTTGCAACAACTAGAAAAGGACCAAGCCATCAACCGATTTCTGTACTACAGATTGTACCCTGGGGAAGCCGTTCCTCTCATATATGGACTCCCCAAGATTCACAAGGAAGGAGCTCCACTCAGACCTACCATTAGCAGTATAAACTCTGTCACCTATAACATTGCCAAACACCTAGCCACAATCCTGGCTGCTCTTGTTGGAAACATGCCACATCATGTCAAAAACTCCCAAGATTTTGCTACTAAAGTTGCAGACCTCAAACTAGACTCAGATGAAACCATGGTTTCCTACGATGTCACTCCTTTATTCACCTGCATTCCCACCACTGAAGCAGTCGAATCTGTTAGAAAATGACTCCTTCAAGACAGCACCTTACTGGATAGAACGGACCAGATTTGCATCCTGCTTGACCTCTTCCTGACCACCACCTATTTCCAGCTTAATGAAAGTTTCTACAGACAGAAGCATGGATGCACCATGGGCCCACCGGTGTCCCCTATTGTGGCCAATCTATACATGGAGGAAGTGGAACATAAAACTTTGACCACTTTTTCAAGAGTTGCTCCCAGCCACTGGTTCAGATATGTAGATGACACCTGGGTTAAAATCAAAACCCATGAGGTGGAAGCCTTCTCTAAGCACATCAGTGCAGTGGATATCAACATCAATTTCACCCGGGAGGACGTCATCTAGCCTTCTTGGATTGTGATGTACACATTAGACAAGACAGAAGCCTTAGCATCGAGGTCTACCGGGAACCCCCCCACACACAGACCAGTACCTACTCACACCACCCACTGGAACACAAATTGGGGGTCATTAGGACCTTGCAACACAGGGCTCAGAACATTTCCTACCTGGCGCGTAATTTGCATGGGGGTTACGGGGGTTATGACCCCCGCAAAAATCAGATCCAGCCAATATACCCACCCCCAATATAATTGCATCATTCAGATTAATAAAAATATGAAATATCTTGCATGAATAACTTGTTTATTTTCTCTATTCATTTGATTTGCCAGCAAAATAGTAGCATGTTTAATCATCTGGTAATGTAACCCCCCCCCCCACCGAATACTTGGTATTACCCAACCCGCTTTCTCTACCGATTCACCATTTTACACAGTCCTGTATGAATTGTTGGAGAAAGTAGTGGCAGGCTCATGCTAACTGAATATGGTAAGATGAAAAGAGCACTTAAATTGTTGTCTGGCTGCCTTTTTCATTGTTGGTCGACACCAACCCCAAATAAAAAGAGAAAATCCTGACCAAAAGGAGGTAAATAACAATATTGTTAAGTTAGCTGATGATTTGTTGACTGGAGTTGGCTAGCTAGTTGTTCGATTGCCAGTGTCCTGTGAGGTAAAGCCAGAGGGTGCCAGGGGATCTACTGGACCAATGTCAGTTTTGAATTGTAACTTAAGTTGCTGTTTGCTCCAATATAGTCAAACGTTTTGGGGAGATTGGCATAATTTACTTAGATGCTATCCGTTCATTGCTGCTGAGGGCTAGTTCAGAGATTACTCCACTCATTTTGAACGCACGCGCCTGTGTCACACACAGACACACGGTGAATGACGGTGCATGTGAGTAGGCTAGCTCCAAGGTACAAAAGACAAGGATGCAGTCTATGACCAAAACGGTGTGTTGAGGATTACCAGAAACATCTGGTTAGTTGTTCAATAGTTTATGCAAAAAATCTGAAAGATTTAATGTAAAACAATGGGCGTAAAAAAAAAAAATCTAATGTAAAGGAAAGGAAGTGTTTGCCCTATTTACTGGTATCTTCCACACCAAGTCACTGTTAACTAGTATGTCTGACATTTAGCTTGTTAATTATCTACAATCACAGCATTAAAGTGGTCACTAAGGCTACATCCACACGACAACGGCAACGAGATGTTATTTAAAAATATATCGTGTCCAAATGGGCAACGATCAGTAAAATATCAGGTCCATATGGCAACGCAACGCTTGCTGAAAATGATGCAATACACATGCCACACCTCTAGGGGCGCTGTAAGATGGTCCCTTCGGAGACACCAGAACAATAGAAGAAGTAAGGACGCATGCGCATGACTTCATATTAGCCACAAAGTCAGGAAAATCTGTTCGTAAAATTACATTATAATGACCAAATACAATGAAAAGTATTTGTCCAGTCTCACCTGTGAAAGGTAATCCCATGTGATCTCGTTTGGACGGCAAACCTGTTGGTACAGTTAAACGCAGCTAATCTTTATTCTCCGCTTTGACCTATCCAATATGGCGGCGAGGATGATGTATGATTCTACGCGGAAGGCGGCGTCTTTAATGGTCCGGAATAAATTGAATGCTACATGTTGATGGATTAATTTGTTGTTTCTCACCTGTGAAAGGTAATCCCATGTGATCTCGTTTGGACGGTAAACCTGTTGGTACAGTTAAACGCAGCACATGAATCTTTATTCTCCGCTTTGACCTATCCAATATGGTGGCGAGGATGACTTATGATTCTACGCGGAAGGCGGTGTCTTTAATGGTCCGGAATAAATTGAATGCTACACGTTGATGGATTAATTTGCTCTTCTACGCCCTTTTTGAGGAATGTATTGTCGGACTTAAACCAACATCTGAAGAGGTGAGATCGCTCCTTTTTTTTCCCTATTTTTGCTGGCGGGATTGACTCTGCCCTAAGGGCAGAGTGTCTCTCTCTTTCTCTCTCTCTCTCACTTTGCACCATTACACAATAAATATTCACAGTGAAAATATTTTGTAAGCGCGTTTCATGAACCAAGTTATAGGATTTGTTGACAACTCGCATCGAGTTCGTTACACTTCTACCCGGCGTGAAGCACTCACAGTCATGTGGTTGTGACGTCATCGTAAACAAATCCGTTCTACTCATCCAGACGACTTCACAACGGCAACGTTGCCAGATCTTTCCACTCTGGAACCCGTTCTCAAAAAGATTGCGTTTTGGGCACCCAAAACGCCGGTGCCGTGTGGACACCAGGCCTAAACGATAAGCAATTGTATCGGAGTCACCTGAATCCGTTGCCATGTGGACAGGGCCTAAGAAAACTCCTCTCTTGACACAATAAAATCTTGAAATAATAAAATGAGTCTAATATGGGTTAGACAAATATTTCAAATCCAGATAAATTCATGTGAGCATTATAACCAGGAAAATGAAATACCTAAAGTATAACATTGCAAAAAGAATGTAGGCTGAGTATTACAGTACGACAGTAAAATTGTGGGAAACACTGAAACAACATTAAAATTTTTTTTTTGTAGCAATCTTAATATGCTAGTAAGATGGCAAAAGGTCATTAAAATGCTTTCCAACTTTTTTGTGAGGGAACATGCATTCTCCAAAACTGATGCGGATATACCCCCTCTCTCAAACCATTTGAACATTAACTGAGATTTTTTTTATATATCAGGAGAAGAGGGAAAGAGAGGGAAATGGCCAAGGAGGTACAGGTGATGAGGGAGAGACAGGTGGCCAGAGAGAGAAGGAGGCGACAGAGGAGGTGTGGCAGTTGAGCGAGAGAGGAGGAGGTGACGGAGGAATTGCAGCAGTTGGAGAGAGAGAGAGAGAGAGAGAGAATAGGAGGCAGCGGAGGGTCAGGTGATCAAAGAGAGGGCGGGAGAGCACAGAGACGGGCAGCGCAGGAGGCACAGATGACCAGGTAACAGACCTTAAAAAACTAAATTGTGCATGCAAGCACACACTGAACTGATTTGTATTTGGTCCGTGTGGTTTCCTCACAGAGGGGCACATGATGAGGGCAGCAGTCAGGCAAATGAGCAGGTGAGAATGCAAGGAAACATAATTTAGCTGTGAATAGTGTTATTGATGTGTACAATACATTCGTTTAATAGGATTATTATTTCAGAGAGTGACAAGTTTTCTTGTCATGTTTACCACAGGATCTTGAGCCCCATGTCAGGGACCAGTTGAATACCGGCAACAGGGAGGGATTTGATGTTTCAGACATTATCACCTGCACAAAGCCTGTGCAACCTGATCCTAAGTTTATAGTAGTGCAGAAGTGAGCTAAATGTGTGTTGTCTTTAACAGAAATGGTTCATAACTTTTCCTTGGTTGCATTACAGTGCCACCTTACAAGGGGTCATATGTTTTCACTGTGCCAAAGTTTTTTTTGAATCAGTCAACATTTGCAAGCAAGTGTGACCCTGCCTTTGTGAGTGTAGGCTTTAGAAACTGGAAAAAGGCTATCCAGAGGTTCTCAGAACATGCAAAAAGTCAGTTGCATATCCATGCCATGAACATCTATGCACAAGAAGGGAACACTGTAGCTTCACAGCTTTCTTCAGCTGTTGCCAGACAACAGGAGGAAGCAAGGTATGGATTGTTGAAGATTGTAGGCTCCATCAAATATTTAGCTCGGCAAGGTTTAGCTCTACGAGGTCATGTGGAAGAGAAGGGTAATTATCCCAACATCTTAAAGACAAGGCAGAAGATGACCCTGCTTTTCAGGAGTGGTTAGAGACACACAAGCAGGATTACACAAGTCCTCTCATTCAGAACGAAATACTAGGCATAATGAGCCTAGTATATTATAACATTATAAGAGGGAATAGCTGACACTATTCGATGCCTCCCAGTCACACAGTTTGCCTTGATTGTTGATGGGACAAGACATATCAGGTCAAGAACAAGAATCTGTATGTCTTCGTTATGTGGATCATGACTTAAATCCTCATGAGGAATTTATTGGGATGTATTCAGTGCCTGAAACAACAGGAGAGTATCTTGCAAAAGTAGCATTAGATGTACTTTGCAGACTAAATTTGCCATTGTCAGCACTGCGTGGGCAGACATACGATGGCGCAGCGAATATGTCTGGCAAATATTCTGGTACACAGGCTCTTATTAGGGAGAAACAGCCACTAGTTTTATATGTGCACTGTGGAGCACACTGTGTGAATTTGATAGTACAGAAGGCATGCACAGCTTCTAGAGTTCTGCAAGATGCCCTTGATTGGGTTCATCAATTAGGAGTTTTGTGTGGACAGTCCGGCAAATTCAAACAGATGTTTCATCAGATAGCGATATCTGACCATGGAACCCCAAGTGCCCTGAAACCACTGTGTGAAACTAGGTGGACTGTTAGACATGGTGCCGTCCGTCCCGTTTTAACACAGTATGATTCTATCCTCACTGCCTTAGAGGAAATGGCAGGGACTGACTCTCCCACTGCAGCCACTGCAAATGGTCTGTTTCAGCAGTTTGAGAGGCAGTACTGTACTTGGTCTTGTGATGGCACAAGCAGTTATTGGAGAGCTAGAGTGTCTCAACAGTTCTCTTCAGAGAAGGACACAGACTGTTTCTGGTATGCAGGCTGCTGTTTGTAAGGTTCAGTCTACTCTCAATGGCAAGAGAAGTGATGAGGCCTTCCGAAGCCTTTTTGAGAAGGCATCTACAGTTGTGAATTCTTTAGACTTAGAACCTATAACAATGCCAAGAGTTCGACAACCACCCAAGCGCTATAGTGGAGAATCAAGTGGTTTCAGTCCTAAAACTCCTATGGAATACTAGAGTTGAGTTTTATAAGCTACTTGACACCATTCACACACAGTTCACAGAACGTTTCCAGCAGGGTGGTGGTCTTACCCTGCAAAAGCTGGAGAACACCTTGCTTTCTGGAAATATTGACCCGGTGGTTCATGACTATCCAGAAATTAATGCCCAGCTGCTGGAAATCCAGCTACCCATGTTCAAACATAATTACATGTACAGTTCCTGTGGAGAGGCTACAAACATTCTCAAAGGTTTGCCATTAGAGGTGCGAAGCTTATTCACTGAAATTGAAACTTTGAGGTTACTCCTTGTGGTACCAGTCTCGTCCTCTGAGTCAGACAGGAGCTTTAGTGCTCTTAGACGATTAAAGACTTGGTTATGCACAACTATGACACAGCAGAGGCTGAACCATGTTGCAGTGTGTCACATACATCAGGACAAATTGGACCTCTTGACTAAGAAGTCAGCGTGTACACAGTTCATTTCTTTTACACCGAGACGCAAACAGGTATTTAGTGCTTTTATCTGAATTGCCCAACAATATCTATAGTCTGCTAGTAGTAGTAGTATTGTTGCTGGCAGAATAGACAACAATATGGTATCCTGTTTATTTTAGTCAAATACTTGGCATGGTATGTGTGTTAAGTTGCAGCCTAATATGTTGTAGCATACCTTAATACAGGGGTGCCCAACCTTTTTTTCAACCAAGATCTACTTTTGAAGTTGATGGTGTGCCGAGATCTATCAAGTCAAAACAGAAGGGGCGGCCAATAAACAAGGAACCCCAATAGCAGATCAAGCTTAATTGAGTTGTTTTTTATTTGTACTGGAGAATAAACAGTAAATCCAACAAATGAGGAAACACTCAGTTTCAATAATGGGTTGTCCAAAATAGAACTTCACAAGACTCTCTCTCTCTCTCTCACACACAAACACATTCTCTCAACCACACACACACACACACACACACACACACACACTCTCTCTCTCTCTCTCAATTGCACGCACACACACACTCCAAAAGTCTAACAAAAAGAGCAGTCCAGAAACTCCAGAAAAGGCTGGGCCAAAAATTCAAAAGCAGTAATTCCACATAGTCACACACACACACGCATTAACTTCAAAACACCAGAAAAGAGCAGTCCAGAAAAGGCTGGGCAGTCCAAAAATTCAAAAGCAGTAATTCTACATAGTAACACACACAGGTGCATTAACTTCAAAAAACCAGAAAAGAGCAGTCCAGAAAAGGCTGGGCAGTCCAAAAATTCAAAAGCAGGAATTCCACATAGTAACACACACACACACACACACACACACACAATAACTTTCACAAATGCATTAACTTCAAAACACCAGAAAAGATAAGTCCAGAAACTGCAGAAAAGGCGGGGCAGTCCAAAAATCCAAAAAAATAGGTAAGTCCACAGTAAAAGACAATTAAAATCCCAAAAAAGAAAAGTTTTCAAGGAGAAGGGAAGTCCAATATTCCAAACTTCACTGGGCAGGCAAACCAGCAGACAGACTTGAATTCAACTGAAAAACAGATAAAATCAGAACATACTCTAAGTATCACACAAGGAGAAGGACATGGCAATCTGACACAGAACATACAGGAAACTGAACTAGGAGGAGACATTCAGGTAAACAAAAGATGACCAGTAGTGACCGCCAATAATTGTTGTGCACCTAGGTACCTTAATTATGCACATGACAGAAAGAAAAGCAAACTAAAATTCTAAATATGTCTAATTCAAGATAAAAAAAAAAAAATCAGTTCTCTACCTTGGTGGGACTTCTGGCACTGGGCGGAGGCAGCTAGCTTCTCATAATCCGGACAGTAGGAGCTGAGTGCCAGCCTTAAGCAGGCCGTAAGGTGGTCATCAGTCAGTGTGGTTCTGTACTTGGACTTGATTTATTTTCATGTATGAAAAGGCAGACTCTCACAAATATGTGGATCCAAAAAGGGCAGTCATATTCAGTGCACATTGTCTGAGGCTTGGATACTTCTCTTCCAGCAGCAGGTTCCAGAATTCGCCACTCATGCCAGGTGTTGCTCTGGATTTGATTTCAATGTCATTTTGCAGTGTGAGAATTTCTTTCTCAACAGCACTGGCATCCAGGTTGAAGAGTGAGGTGGGAAGCACAGAAAGCTGGCTACAGGCTCAATGGACGCGAAGTCAGTAAACTGGCGCGCAAACTCCGCCAGAATGATTTGGATTTGGTGCTCATAACGAGCAAGTTCCACACTGTCTTTGCCCTGACGGCGGAGCTCTGCCTCCATGTGCGGAAAGTTCCTCAAATCACACCGTTGTAGCCTGCTTAACAGCAGGTGCAACTTGGCTTTAAATGTGTTCACTGAACTGATCGTGCTGACGATGTACTTTCCTTTCCCCTGCAACTCGAGATTCAAGTCATTGATCTTATTGGTGACATCGGTGAGAAAAGCCAAATCAATGAGCCACTGCCCATCCTCTAGTTGAGTATAATCAGCAGCATGGGTTGTTGTGTGCTTCAGGAATTCTTTAATTTCGGGCAAAAGTTCCAAAAATCTTTCAAGGAATTTTCCTCGGCTCAGCCACCTGACATCGGCGTGCAGCAGCAGATCGGTGTGGTCTGTGCCTGTCTCCTCCAGCTGGGCACGGAATAGCCGCCTCTGTAAACTCCTGGCACGAACAGAGCACGCGATTTTCGTAGCTACATCCATGACGTCTTTCATGTTTAAAATCTTCCCGCACAGCCCTTGTTGGTGAATGATGCAGTGGTAGTTCAAAAAACCTGGGAAAGATTTGGACTGTTTGCACAAAGCAACGAATCCAGCGGTATGTCCAACCATTGATGGAGCCCCATCCGTTCTGATTGAGACAAGTTTGAAGAGGGGCAAATGGGTCTTAGTGACGAACTCCATAAAATATCCGACCCTCTCGTGTGCCCTTTCAGAGGCAAAATGGTTAGCAGCTCTTCCTTTGCACTCATGTCATCAAAAACCATTCGAATAAAAACACAATTGAGCCACGTCCACAGCATCAGTAGATTCGTCAAATTGTAAAGAAAAACAAAGACACGTGTCTGTCATTTCTTAGCTGCTGTTCAGCAACCTCTGACATTGTCTCGCACCGCCTTGTAACAGTGTTTCTGGATAGCTGCAGGTCCTGAATAGCCGACATGATCTCGTTCTTATTTTTGAAGTCAGCAAAAAGTGCATCTGCGGCCTCCACAAGTGCTTCTTTCACCATTTCACCGTCTTTAAAACATTTCTGACGTTTTGCGAGAATGCGACTAACACGGTAAGACGCTATCATCGCAGCTTTACTTTTATTGACGGGTCTAGTGAACACTGCCTGCTTCGCAGCTAGCTGTCTCCTCAGTTCGTTCACCTTTTGGGTTCGCAGAGCTGATTTCGCCGGGAAGTCAGTAGCAGATCTCTTGTGAATGGTGTTAAAATGTCGCTCCAAATTGCCCTTCTTTGGGATGGCCACGGTCGCATTACAGATCAGACACACTGGTCTTGAATTTGAATAAACAAAAAAGTAATCCTCTTCCCATTCGGAATGAAAGTGATAATTTTTGGCTTTTTTGACCTCCGCCATTATCTCTTCAGCTCTAGCTTCTTCGCGCTTTAGAGTCCTTAGTTACAACAACCTAGCAACCTTGCCAAACCATACCCAGTATGCACCAGAAAAGGTCACGTTTATTATTATTATTATTATTATTATTATCGTTATGAAAATACATATTGGTCTTTCATGAATGATGACTTAGTGTGCTTTTTGAACAGGGTTTTTTTTTTGTCATAGCCTATTAAATAGACCTACATGATTACAAAACATGGTCATGAGCTTTGGGTAATGACAGAAAGAACAAGATCGCGGATACAAGCGGCTGAAATGAGTTTCCTTCGCAGGGTGGCTGGGCGCTCCCTTAGAGATAGGGTGAGAAGCACAGTCACTCGGGAGGAGCTCGGAGTAGAGCCGCTGCTCCTTCACATCGAGAGGAACCAGCTGAGGTGGCTCGGGCATCTTTTTCGGATGCCTCCTGGACGCCTCCCTGGGGAGGTGTTCCAGGCATGTCCCCCCGGGAGGAGGCCCCGGGGAAGACCCAGGACACGCTGGAGGGACTATGTCTCTCGGCTGGCCTGGGAACGCCTCGGTGTTCTTCCCGAGGAGCTGGCCGAGGTGTCTGGGGAAAGGGAAGTTTGGGCTTCCATGCTTAGACTGCTGCCTCCGCGACCCGGTCCTGGATAAGCGGAAGAAGACGAGAGACGAGAGATTACAAAACATTTCTCGAGATCGACTAAAACTCTGCCTGCGATTGACTGGTAGACCGCGATCGACTGGTTGGGCACCCTTGCCTTAATATGTGATGGGCCTACTTTTGTATTTTCATGCTTTTGTTTGGATTTTGTTAGTTTGAACTGGTGATGCCCACCAATATGTAAAATTAGTTTGCCATGTTCAGAATAGAGATGCAAGCTGCACTCCAGTGTGCTACTCTGTATTGTGTGATGTATTGAGTGTTGTCATGAATTGTGCATAAGACATTTGCTATGTGTAGTTTATTGGTGTCAATACAGTGATGCAATTGATTAATCTTTAAGTTTTTTTTTTTTTCCATAGTGAACACACACACACACACACACACACACAATTGAGTGGAAGCTGCCACAGTCTTGCTAGCTAGTGCTTAAACACTGAATTAACTACTGTCATTGTGGTATAAATAGTCAAGTGCACAGCTGTAACTACGTTAAGTAAATCAGAGTAAAAGTATCACAATGTATTTCTAATACAGGAATGCCAAATTAGCATGATTCCTTTTACGCAAGTAAATGATTCAATAAATAAGAGTTTAACACCCCCCCCCCCCCCCCCAGTGGTAGACCCAAAGTTACACCCTTGATTCCTACAACGGTAGAGGGAAAAGAGAAGGAGCAGAATCACATTTAAGAAAGCACTTCAGAACAGCAGGTATCCCAACTGGTCTTCCTTCAAGAGCCAAAAAAGGAACATAACAGACAAGGAGGATAACAGGAACAAACACAAGAACATTGTCATTCCCTACATTTCTGGTCTATCTAAAACTCAGGAGGATCTTCTATAAAGACAACATTCCGGTACATTTCAGACCCAGTAACACCCTGAAGCAGAAACTGGTCCACCCTAAGGACAGAATAGCCAGACACAAACAGGACAACGTAGTGTATGCAATTCAGTGCAGTGAGGAATGCACGGACTCGTATATTGTGGAGACAAAACAACCGCTTCACAGGCGCATGGCTCAACACAGGAGAACCAGTTCCTCAGGCCAGGACTCTGCTGTCTATCTTCATCTTAAGAACAAAGGATACTCACTTCAGGATTGCAATGTATGCATTTTAGCCAGAAAGGATCGTTGGTATGAGCGAGGAGTTAAAGAAGCCATTTTTGTCAACCTGGAACGGCCATTACTGAACAGAGGTGATGGTCTAAAACATCATTTATCAGCCACCTACAATGCAGTCCTTGGTACACTTCCCAGACAGCTGAATGCGCGCACAAACCCAGCTGTTTTCAGTGACGTCCACACAGCAACGGATTCAGGTGACTCCGATACAATTGCTTATCGTTTAGGCCTGGCGTCCACACGGCACCGGCGTTTTGGGTGCCCAAAACGCAGTCTTTTTGAGAACGGGTTCCAGAGTGGAAAGATCTGGCAACGTTGCTGTTGCGAAGTCGTCTGGATGAGTAGAACGGATTTGTTTACGATGACGTCACAACCACATGACTGTGAGTGCTTCACGCCGGGTAGAAGTGTAACGAATATCACCAGGAAAAAGCATTACAGAGCACTAGTGAGAGTGAAACACGAGCTTGGATATTATTATTATTATTATTATTATGTTCAGTGTTAGTTCACAGTAGTAATGCAAGAAGCAGAATAGTGACAGTAATAGTGAAGCAAAAACATGCAATTGTACAAACACTGCAGCTCTACAGCAAAATATTCATTTATGAAATGGTCTGATTCTTAACACCAGTAGTGTCAATGATCTTCTCATTGCGATGCGAGTTGTCAACAAATCCTATAACTTGGTTCATGAAACGCGCTTACAAAATATTTTCACTGTGAATATTTATTGTGTAATGGTGCAATCCCGCCAGCAAAAATAGGGGAAAAAAGGAGCGATCTCACCTCTTCAGATGTTGATTTAAGTCTGACAATACATTCCTCAAAGGGCGTAGAGGAGCAAATTAATCCAATTTATTCCGGACCATTAAAGACGCTGCCTTCCGCGTAGAATCATACGTCATCCTCGCCGCCATATTGGAGAAGTCAAAGCGGAGAATAAAGATTAGCTGCGTTTAACTGTACCAACAGGTTTACCGTCCAAACGAGATCATATGGGATTACCTTTCACAGGTGAGAAACAACAAATTAATCCATCGTGTATCATTCAATTTATTCTGGACCATTGAAGACGCCGCCTTCCACGTAGAATCCTACGTCATCCTCGCCGCCATTTTGGATAGGTCAAAGCGGAGAATAAAGATTAGCTGCGTTTAACTGTACCAACAGGTTTTCTGTCCAAATGAGATCACATGGGATTACCTTTCACAGGTGAGACTGGAAAAATACTTTTCATTGTATTTGGTCATTATAATGTAATTTTACAAACAGATTTTCCTGACTTTGTGGCTAATATGAAGTCTCGTGCATAATAGTTTATGCGCATGCGTCGTTACTACTTCTATTGTTGTGGTGTCTCCGAAGGGACCGTCTTACAGCGCCCCTAGAGGTGTGGCATGTGTATTGCATCGTTTTCAGCAAGCGTTGCGTTGCCGTATGGACCTGATATTTTACTGATTGTTGCCCATTTGGACACGATATATTTTTAAATAACATCTCGTTGCCGTTGTCGTGTGGATGTAGGCCCTGTCCACACGGCAACGGATTCAGGTGACTCCGATACAATTGCTTATCGTTTAGGCCTGGCGTCCACACAGCACCGGCGTTTTGGGTGCCCAAAACGCAATCTTTTTGAGAACGGGTTCCAGAGTGGAAAGATCTGGCAACGTTGCCGTTGTGAAGTCGTCTGGATGAGTAGAACGGATTTGTTTATGATGACGTCACAACCACATGACTGTGAGTGCTTCACGCCGGGTAGAAGTGTAACGGATATCACCAGGAAAAAGCCTTACAGAGCACTAGTGAGAGTGAAACACGAGCTTGGATATTATTATTATTATTATTATTATTATTATTATGTTCAGTGTTAGTTCACAGTAGTAATGCAAGAAGCAGAATAGTGACAGTAATAGTGAAGCAAAAACATGCAATTGTACAAACACTGCAGCTCTACAGCAAAATATTCATTTATGAAATGGTCTGATTCTTAACACCAGTAGTGCCAATGATCTTCTCATTGCGATGCGAGTTGTCAACAAATCCTATAACTTGGTTCATGAAACGCGCTTACAAAATATTTTCACTGTGAATATTTATTGTGTAATGGTGCAAAGTGAGAGAGAGAGAATAGCCCGTAGGGCAGAGTCCATCCCGCCAGCAAAAATAGCGAGAAAAAGGAGCGATCTCACCTCTTCAGATGATGGTTTAAGTCCGACAATACATTCCTCAAAAAGGGCGTAGAGGAGCAAATTAATCCATCAACGTAGCATTGAATTTATTCCGGACCATTAAAGACGCCGCCTTCCGCGTAGAATCATGCGTCATCCTTGCCGCCATATTGGATAGGTCAAAGCGGAGAATAAAGATTAGCTGCGTTTAACTGTACCAACAGGTTTGCCGTCCAAACGAGATCACATGGGATTACCTTTCACAGGTGAGACTGGAAAAATACTTTTCATTGTATTTGGTCATTATAATGTAATTTTACGAACAGATTTTCCTGACTTTGTGGCTAATATGAAGTCTCGCGCATAATAGTTTATGCGCATGCGTCCTTACTACTTCTATTGTTCTCGTGTCTCCGAAGGGACCGTCTTACAGCGCCCCTAGAGGTGTGGCATGTGTATTGCATCGTTTTCAGCAAGCGTTGCGTTGCCATATGAACCTGATATTTTACTGATTGTTGCCCATTTGGACGCGATATATTTTTAAATAACATCTCGTTGCCGTTGTCATGTGGATGTAGCCTTACAGGAGGACAGAGAGAACCAACAATCCACTGATTACCCAAACGACTCTCTAGGCCGTTCACACCCAGCCCCCAGTGACCCACACCAACAGGATGACTCAACGACACCTTAGGATTGCTTTTCATCCATGAGAGGATAAATACCTGATACTTACTTCCTATTAGTCAGACAGAACTGAAGAAGGATTTCGGATGAGCGGTGAAACGTCTTCAAGAATCTTCAAGCAAGTCCAGTTGCTCTCTTTTACTGCCCACAGTTTACTATGACTTGGATGACTGAGAATCTTCAGACATGTAACCACCATGCCGCCCTAACAACACACCATATTCACTATATATAATCCGCACGCCCTATTCAATGGACAGTGCAGATAGACCCATCAATCCAATGTGGGTGTGTCCCAGTCTACACAACCTATTCACTACACAAGGCACATGGATGCCATCATTGGTCCACTGTGGGTGTGTCCCAATAAACACATCTTATTCAATATAATAGGACACATAAGCACAATCATTACTCCATTTTGGGTGCATCCCAAACCACACACCTTATTCACTATAATGGGACACATGAGACAGTTTGAGATTTTCACCAACTTTGTACTGAATGGAAATGATCCACTCGGGAGCCAAAAGAGTCTACTCTTTTTAGTGATCTGAATCAAATGAACTGACTTGTTAAAGAGATCCAGAACTCTCGTCACTTCATCTCTAAACTCTGCATTAGAGAAAGTTGTTTAGGAAGCAATTCCATGCTATCAGGCGTCCAGCACACACTTCCTTTTGCCTGCTGCTTTCAGTTTGATTGTGTGTGTGTGTGTGTGTGTGTGTGTGTTGTAGGAGAGACTGACTCATCTAACTACCCCCTCAGCCCCCGTATTGTCATGTTTGGTATGTAACTGTCAACCTGTCAATCTTTCTCATTTTATGTGTATATGTACACGTTTGATAACACATTTTCTCAGCCATGCCTTGCTTCCATTTCTCTTTTTCATCTCCCAGCATGCTTTGCTTTGCTAATTTTGCATTCCCCCCCCCCCCCCCCCCCCAAAAAAAAAAAAACCCTGAGTAAACCAGTGGCGGCTCGTCTGTAGGGGCAGGTGGTTGAAACTCGAATTATGTTTTGAGAGACCAAAGATTTAAAAAAGTCACTACTGGACAGATATAAGAAGATTGATGTGTGCATCTTTCTAGATTGCAGGGCTGCGTACTCGCTGTCCCAATTTGCTCTAGAGTTATTATTGCAGCTAGTGCAACTATTCGCACCATTAGAGGCCCATTGGGGTGGGACTCGCACCTCCTCATGCACTCTCTTGCCCCTTTTCCACCAAAGCAGTTCCAGGGCTGGTTCGAGGCCAGTGCTTAGTTTGGAACTGGGTTTTCTGTTTCCACTGACAAAGAACTTGCTCTGGGGCCAGAAAAAATGGTTCCAGGCTAGCACCAACTCTCTGCTGGGCCAGAGGAAAGAACTGCTTATGTCAGCGGGGGGGGCGGAGTTGTTAAGACCAACAACAATAACAAGACCACGAAAAATCGCCATTTTTAAGCGACGAGAAGCAGCAGCTGTACAAACGCGAAGTCATTTATTATTATTGTTGTTGCTGCTGCTTCTTCTGTGTTTTTGCTTCGATATTCACTCCAAGGTTTATGCAAACGTAGCGACGTAACTGACGTATACAGCGACGTAATGACGTGGCTCCCTTTAGCACCGCGAGCTATGGAAAAGCAAACTGGTTCTCAGCTGGCTCGCAAGTTGAACGAGTTGTGCACCAGCACTGGCCCCGAACCAGCCCTGGAACTGATTTGGTGGAAAAGGGATGTCTGTGAATGTTTTCACTGGAGGAGGAGCAACAAACTGGAGAGATAGTGACTTGGCTGAGAAAAAGAAGAAAACACTCTCCTTTTTCCAATCATGAATTCTTTCAGGGATTCTTTGTGGTTTGAGATGTAGTCGTGGAAATCTGGCAACCCTGCTTTACAATATTAACCTCAAACAGTTTGTCTAAAACCTCATACTAGACCAGCCTTTCTCAACCGGGGTGCCGCAGCACCTTGGGGTGCCATCTGGCTTTGTTAGGGGTGCTGTCAAAAAATTATATATTCTAACATTGAAATAAATAAAATGAATTAAAATTCCAAAAAAACAATAGTTACACTAATGCAGATCATCGCCGCCTCATGCATCATCAAAATTTGTCTCACGGCCCCCTTTCCCATGTCACAACATCACTGCCGGGGTCAGCGTATGGTCAGCGTGACTGCGTATATTTTATATGGGGGTGCCTTGAGAATTTGCATACTTCTGAAGGGTGCCGTGACTGAAAAAAGGTTGAGAAATGCTGTACTAGACTGTATGTTGAATGGAGGTGAACTCTGATCAGCTCTCACCTGCATTTTGTTTAAGATATTATTAATGCGTCGTGCAACACCGAGCTCTATGGTCACAAGCCACTACTTGGGAATAATGCAGTATTTCTCATCATGGAATACTACTACTACTACTACTACTACTAATAATAATAATAATAATAATAGTAGTGACAAAAATATTAATTGCTAGCGGTTCTCCTAAACCTCTATTGCACTGTTTTGACTTTTTATATTCGGTACATCGATCAGTCATTTCCACTAGAAAGCCTCAGTGAGCTGGAATTGTTTGGAGAATTGTTACTCTTTAATCACATTCACCAATATTTTATGTTCACATGCTATCCTTTTATATTGTATTATAATAGTTTGAAGTTCATAAAATCATTTCTCCAGTAGAGGGCGATGTTGCTCTTGGGAATGTATACACTCACAGGCCACTATGTTAGGAACACCCATACATACACCTGCAGTTTTATGCAGTTCTCTAATCAGCCAATCCCTTGAGAGCAGCATAATTCATAAAATCATGCAGATACAAATCAAGCGCTTCAGTTAATGTTCACTTCAAACATCAGAATGGGAAAAACTGTGATCTTAAAGTGTAACTTTCACTGTGGCATGGATGTTGGTTTGAGCCAGATGGACTGGTTTGAGTATTTCAGAAACTGTTGATCTCCTGGGGTTTTCACACACAACAGTCTCTAGAGTTTACACAGAATGGTGTGAAAAACACTGAGTGAGCGACGGTTCTGTCGGTGGAAACAAACACCTTGTTAAGAGGTCAGAGGAAAATGGCCAGATTGGTTCGAGATGCCAGGAAGGATATAGTAACTCATACAATCTGTCTTTACAACCGTGGTGAGCAGAAAAGCATCTCCGCATGCAACAGCAGAAGAGCACATTGGGTTCCACTCCTGCAGTCAAGAACAGGAATCTTAGAATCAAGAACAAGTTCCTATGAAAGTGGCCAGTGAGTGTATATTTTAACCCCCTAAGCCCGGCTGGGAGTGCATTGGTTTTATTTTTTTACGCCCTTTCTTTCTCCCAGTCAACAAAAGGTGTGGGTTTTTTTTTTAGTTTTTTTTTTTATGACAAAGTATAGAAACTTCTGCCTCTCTCTCTCTCTCTCTCTCTCTCTCTCTCTCTCTCTCTGTGTTTGTAGATGCCCTCCTGGCTGATCTGGAAAGCTCGGCTTCTCCTCTCGCTCGGTGCCCTGTCCTGTTGACCTCTGACCCTCCAGTGACCTCTGACCCTTCACCCACGTGCAACCAAGACTCGGCTCAGAACCGGCCTCCTCCGCCTGCATACACACCTCAGCAGGTGGGCAACAAGAAGCACTTTATGCATACACTATATATTTTTATTTTTATTATTATTATTACACTCTTTACATACATTCATTTATAATTTATACGGAAAGTGTTTTCATCTCTCTCCTAGACAGTTTCAGCTGCCATGAAGTCCAATAGCTCTCAGAACCCAGACAAGCTTTACAGGTAACGGCTTTATATCAGTGTCTGATTGTGAATCAGGGAACCACTTTAGGTTTAAATCCCAATCCAGGTCCAACAGATTTGGATATTTAGAACACTAAACTACACCAAGTGATCACATATCATGTGAAACATCTTCCATTTATTTGCTGTGATTTGCCTGTGTGTGGTCCCTCAGCACGGTGTGTAAGCCTCGTTCTCCCCGTTCTCCCGACCCTCCTCCTGCCTTCTCATCCTCATCGGTGTTGGGGGGAGGCCTGAGTGAACTCGATCATCTGCTGCAGGAGCTCAATGCCACCCAGTTCAACATCACCGGTGTGTGTGTGCACGTGTGCGTGTATGTGCGCACTCTGTCTGTCTCATACTGATTGTCTGTTTCCTAGATGAGATTCTGGCTCAGTTCCCTACGACTAAGAAGGAGGACAAGGAGAAATCAGGAAAGTCAGCTCCCTCCAGTGGGTGTGTTCTCTTCTCCAGTTCCTCAATTAAATGTCTGCTTGTTAATCTGGAACATAAGAAAACACATGGTTGTTTAATGCAGGGAGTTTGAAAGTCATCCAGCTTGGAGTGAAAGTGTGGTTGTTTATATCCCCCCTCACTGACTTTCCCTTACAGTCATATGTCAGCCATCTTGCTTGTGATGTCCACTTTTCTCTGGGTGTTAATGGAGTCAGTCAGCAGATACCTGTATATGAGCACCAGCTTGTGTGCTATTAACTAGCAGGGAAAAATAATTACATAAGTTCTATTGCAATGGCTTTTGGGTAGCTTAGTCATCAACGTTTCAGTAACTGCTTCATTTAGGTGTGTGTGTGTGTGTGTTTAGATCAGTGAAACCCTCCGCCACATCAGCCACTCTGGAACTGGACAAACTGATGGCGTCTCTGTCAGATTTCCGTGTGCAGAGTGTGGTGCGTAGCTACATGCCGCTATTGTATATGCTAACTGGTGCTAGTTACATGATTACTTTGCTACCAATTGCGTAAAAAGAGCTAAACGTCTATCACAACCTATCAACAATTACAAGACGTTATGTCTTGACTCTGCCCATCCTCTATTATTAGCCGGCAGCTCAGGCCAATCCAGCGCCTTTGCAGCAACTGGTGTCCCCACCCCCGCCGCCCTCCAGCGGCTCACTGGACAGCATGCTGGGCCTTCTCCAATCAGATCTGAGCAGGCAGGGAGTGTCTACTTCCTCCAAGGGAAACTGCTCTGCCTGCCAGAAACCAATTGTGGGACAGGTGAGATAACGTTAATGCTAAACAATTCATGACTAATGACTCTAAAATGATGCATCTCCTTGTTTCTACATTCCTGTAAATTAAAAAAAAAAAGCTCGTGTTAATAAATTGTATATTATCTTGCGTATGGTGAATAGCTATAATAGTATAAGCTAGCTAGCTTATACTGTATGTGTTCCTAAATACAGACTTTACACTAAAGTATTTCACTATTGTATACTTTTAATCAAGAGACTACATTTTAGTACGTTATACAACATACAAGTGCATCTCAAGCAATTGGAATATAATGAAAAAGTTCATTAGAATATTTCCTAAGATCAGTCAAAAAAGGATTTACAATACAGAAATGTTCAACTTCTAAAAAAAAAAAAAAATGTTCATTTATACACTCAATACTTGATTGGGGCTCCTTTACCATGAATTACTGCATCAATGCGGAATGAGATGGAGGCAATCAGCCTGTGGCACTGCTGAGGTGTTATTGAAGCCCAGATTGCTTTGATAGCAGCCTTTGGGTCGGGTGTTGACAATAGCACATAGATTCTCTCTGGAATTCAGGTCAGGCGAGTTGGCTGTCCAACTAAGCATAGTAATATCATGGTCAGCAAAGCATTTGGTAGTAGTTTTGGCACTGTGGACAGGTGCCATGTCCTGCTGGAAAAGGAAATCGGCATCTCCATCAAGCTTGTCAGCAGATAGAAGCATGAGGTGCTCTAAAATCTCTTGGTAGACAGCTGCGTTGACTTTGGACTTGACAAAACACAGTGGACCAACACCAGCAGATGATAAGGCACCACAAACCATCACAGACTGTGGAAACTTCACCCTGGATTTCAAACATCTTGGATTCTGTGACTCTCCACTCCTCCTCCAGACTCTAGGACCTTGATTTCCAAATGAAACACACAATTTACTTTCATCTGAAAAGAGGACTTTGGACTACTGAGCAACAGTCCAGTTCTTTCTGTCCTTAGCCCAGGTAAGATGCTTCTGACATTGTCTCTGGTTCAGGAGTGGCTTGATATTAGGGATGCGACAGTTGTAGCCCCTCTCCTGAAGACGTCTGTGCGTGGTGGCTCTTGATGAACTGCCGCCAGCCTCAATCTACTCCTTGTGAAGCTCTCCCAAGTTCTTGAA
Source organism: Neoarius graeffei (assembly GCF_027579695.1). Lineage (NCBI taxonomy): Eukaryota > Metazoa > Chordata > Actinopteri > Siluriformes > Ariidae > Neoarius > Neoarius graeffei. Next base: position 17,130,786 of record NC_083582.1, read on the forward strand.
TTGACCTTTCTTGACAATTCTCTCAAGGCTGCGGTTATACCTGTTGCTTGTACACCTTTTCCAGACATCCTTTTCAGCAGTGACCTTCTGTGACTTACCCTCCTTGTGGACGGTGTTGACGATTGTCTTCTGGACAACTGTCAAGTCAACAGTCTTCCCCATGATTGTGGTTGCATGTACTGAACTAGACTGAGAGATGTATGGTATTTATACTTTCTTACTCAAAATGCAATTCTCACATTTAGAGATGATTTTTAGAAATAGAAGAAAAAATTGTGTAATGAGTCTGGAATATATAAAATTTTCATGTTCTTAAATGAGGAAATATTGAACTTTTTCATGATATTCAAATTTTTTCAGATTCACTAGTATAATGCACTAAAGTGCAGACTTTTTTTGTGAAAAAAGTGTATTTATATATTTATTAATATAACGTACGTACGAATAAGATTTGCTAAGCATGTATGCTAATTCTTCTGTTCCCCATAATGCCTGTGTGCTGTAGGTGGTGACAGCGCTGGGGAGGGTGTGGCACCCTGAACACTTTGTTTGCTCCGAGTGTGAATGTGAATTGGGGAACCGTAACTTCTTTGAGAAGGACGGGCGTCCGTACTGCGAGCCAGATTACTTTAGCCTGTACTCGCCTCACTGCGCACACTGCAATAAACCCATTCTCAATGTAAGCGTCTCATTTCTTTTCCCGCTTTAACATTTTCTCTCCAAAAAAAACAAAAACGTTCACAGGTAGTCATTGGCTTTGTTTGATCTGTAGAAAATGGTCACTGCGCTCGATAAGAACTGGCATCCAGAGTGCTTCTGCTGTGTGAAGTGCAGCCGGACGTTCGGAGATGAAGGTATGTATTAGGCTCCATTGCTGTGTCTTTGTCAAGTCACATGTGTTCTGATTGGTTGAAAGCAGGAACACGAGCACTTTTGTGACATCGCTGATAAGTCCTCAAATCTGTGTGGCTTCGTTACACCACCCCATACTTTAGTTGTGCATGTACTTTTGAGATCTAGAGCATTTCTTGTCTCCTTCTCTTAGGGTTTCATGACCGTGAGGGACAGCAGTACTGTCAGCAGTGTTTCCTGGCGCTGTTTGCATCACGTTGTGAAGGCTGCTCTCAGCCCATTGTGGAGAATTACATCTCTGCCCTCAATGCCCTTTGGCACCCACAGTGTTTTGTCTGCAGGGTAAGCTGTACATTATTCTAAACCTTATCCAGTGTATTTACTTCTCAGACCTTCTTACACAAACTGTATGATTTATGTCCATACAATTAAAATTCTAAATTAACTTTTTAAAAAATGTTTCAGTTGAGATTTTATGTTTAGCCTCAGAGAATTTCAAGCTATAACTAGTACAATAATTTTACAGTATTTGCCCAGAAAGAAGGAAACAAATTAAAACTGTATCTGAAGACCTGTAATTTGGTGTGGTCCGGTAGCTTGGGAGCTTTCTGGTCAATTCTAAATGTTCTACAAGGTGGAAAAAGTACCTTAGTAGTACATTTATATTTTGCTGTTTAAAAAAAAAATCAAAATCATCCCTTTACTGTATGTTTAATAGATGGAAACATACTTTGGTAATTAACAGTTGAAAAGGGTGTTTTGTAATGAATTATTTCATTTGAAATGGTAAAATTGGACTCCTTGTTCATTTGAAATCATAAAAATACTTTTATACAACTTTTTTTTGATCTGGTATTTTTTGAAATGGTAATGTATAATTTTGTAGCAAATTATTTAGCTCAATTTTATAGCAGATTCTTCAATTTTAAAAAGCAAAAAGGTACTTTTGTAGTGCTTTTTTTTAAAGGTAAAAACATACTTTTGTAGCAGATTTAATTTTAAAAGATAAACTCACCTTTGTTTAATTTAAAAAAGTAAAAATGTACTTTTGTAGCAGATTATTTAAATTGAAATGAAACCTCTGATTTGTAGCAGTTGCTTTAATTTTAAAGTATAAGAACTTTTATTTTAATTTGTCACAGATTCTTTAATGCTAAATATTAAGTGTGTGTAATATATTCTTTAATTTTACAAGGTACATACATCTGTTGAACATTCTATAATTGTACAAGGAAAATTTTTTTATAGTGGATTCTGTGATTTTAAGTGGTAAAAATGTACTTTGGTAGCAGAGTCATTCCTTTTCAAAGGGACAAACAATTTGAGTGTATTCTTTCATTTGGAATGTTGGATATATTTTTGTGGATTCTTTCCTTAAAATGCCAAAAAGGTACTTTAATTGTGAATTCAAAAGATAGCACATGGGTCTGATGTTCTGTATGTTCACATCATTTATTTATTTATTTTTTTAACCCAGGAGTGTTTCAGCCCTTTTGTGAACGGAAGCTTCTTCGAGCATGAGGGCCAGCCGCTGTGTGAGGCACACTATCACCAGTCTCGTGGCAGTGTGTGTCAGGCCTGTCAGCAGCCCATCGTGGGACGCTGCGTCACTGCCATGGGCGCCAAGTTCCACCCGCAGCACCTGGTGTGTCAGTTCTGCCTTAAACCTCTGAGCAAAGGCTGCTTCAAGGAGCAGGACAACAAGCCCTACTGCCACCCGTGTTTCCTCAAGCTCTTTGGCTGAATTTAAATCAGGAACGCCCTGTACATTCACAGTAGGAAGCTTGACAGAATCAGTATTATCATGCATCTTTTATCCTTATTTAAAAATCAGACAAAAACAAGTGCAATTTTATAGTCAAGTGATGTTCAAAAATAAGCGTTTTTGTAACTTAAGTGATGCAGAAGAGAAGAAACAAGTGATATGTAACTTGGATGACCCTGTTAGCTCTATTTACATGCACACAATTGCCCAATGTTGTTATTAGACAGAATGAAGATGTTTTATATGAAGAGTTGTTCAAGAAACAAAGCTGATCTTGAAGCAATGATGTGGAGGTTTGGTTAGAAATTGGTGTAAGTTGTTGGGAATTTTTTTTTTTTAAATTTAAAATTTCACACATCTGAGTGAAATGTTATTTCTGAAAGGAAAGGTTCATCCTGTGTTTGTCACTGTGCCTTTTACATTAGTAGCTACATGTCAGCGAGAAGGAATTATTCTTTCATTTTGTCTCACTGTAACCTTGGACTATTAATGTAAATATAATTATAGAGGCCGAAGAATTGTACATGCAAAACTATTATTTAATACACTGAACATTCCTAACATGTAGCATGGTCAAAGAAAGAAAGTAAGCATTAAGCATGTTACATTTTCCAACAACAACTGAGACCTTACAAGCTAACACTAGCCAGCTGGTAGTGAGTGTAAGCTGCAGGAGTGATTTATATTTAATGCCTAGTCTAAGTTTAAGGTTATCTAACTTAATAATTCTAGGTGTTTTAAAATAGAAAAGTGAGCTGCCAAACATGACCATGTAGAGCTAACTAATACTTGGTTTCACATCAAATTATGCAAATTAGTTAAACTTTTTAAATATTTAAATACAGTTAGCTTTTAAGACAAAAGGATTTATTTTCTAGTAACAATTATTGGAACATGCCTACACAACAGCCAAAGCATTGATTCTCTTGACGTTTTAAATAAAAACATGAAGTAAACCACACATCGGTTGCTGATGATCACCAGCTGTCTTATTTAGCTTTAAAGAAAGGAAGAAAGAAATGCTCATTTGCATAAATGATTTCCAAAGATCTTTTTTTACCATTTGGATTAAATATTTAAAAGTTAATTTTGTTTCTTTAAAAAGAGAAACAAGAATTATTTCAGTTTAATATATTTGCTTTATGTAGCATATAGTCACTGATATTGCATAAGTGGTTATAGTTTCATATTTTACGTCTTTTTTTTTTTTTAAACATGTAATGTGGTATGATATACTGCCAAAAATGTATTTTAAAAAGATGTTTACACCTTGTTATGCTGTTTTCATATTCAGATAAGCTGTTTTTTTGTATGTCTCCACTCTTCCTGCCACACAATGAAGAAGACAATAAACACCTTTCTGTATACTCAGTGGGTCTGTACAATCATTTCATAGCTCAATAATCATAGTTTCATTATCTTTTTTTTTTTAAATGCAACCTGCGATTCAACATGGCTTGGACATAAATGCAAACTCTGCCCTCTAATGATGAAGAAGAAAGAACTTGAAAATGGTGCATAATTTTGGATACAATCTGAAACTATGAAAACACCCAAACACTGAGCTCAAAAGATTCACAAATAACCTGTGTATGTGACTATTTCAAACCTCTAATTTTAAATTTCAGACAAAAAATATTTCGGTTGAGGTTTTTCCTCTCACTCCAGTGTTGCCTCATTTCACAGGATTGAAAACTAATTTACATACCAGCAGAATAAGCCCTATAGCAGGGGTGTCAAACCTGATCCATAAAGGGCCTTGTGGCTGCAGGTTTTCATTCCAGCCATGCAGCAGCACACCTGACTTGGCTCATTCAATCAACTGAACTGTCTTCACACAGTCAAATACTTGCAGCCACACCCACCCTTGATTAAAGGGTGGGTGTGTCAGTTGATTGAATAAGCCAAATCAGGGTGCTGCTGCATGGCTGGAATGAAAACCTGCAGCCACATGGCCCTTTATGGATCAGGTTTGACACCCCTGCCCTATAGCTTCACTCACTGGTCCCTTTATTATGAACACCCATACATCCACCTGCTGTTTTATGCAGTTATCTAATCGGCCAAACCCTTGACAACAGCACAATGCATAAAATCATGCAGATACAAATTAAGCGCTTCAGTTAATGTTCACTTCAAACATCAGAATGGGAAAATCGTGATTTCTGTGACTTTCACCGTGGTATGGGTGTTGGTGCCAGATGGACTGGTTTGAGTATTTCAGAAACTGCTGATCTCCTGGGGTTTTCACACAAAACAGTCTCTCGAGTTTACACAGAATGGTGCAAAAAACATTGGGTGAGTGACAGTTCTATGGGTGGAAACAAATGCCTTGTTGATAAGAAAGGTCAGAGGAAAATGACAAGATCGGTTTGAGCTGTCAACTGCAGTGAGTAGAAAAGCATCTCAGCATACAACAGCAGAACACATGGTGTTCCACTACTGCAGCCAAGAACAGGAATCTTAGAATCAAGAACAAGTTCCTATTAAAGCTATACGGTCTTTCAATTTCATAAATTCAGTGAAATTTAGTTCCCTCTGAAATTTGGTCATCGTGATATATGTTTATTTCTGCAATATCTCAAAACAACAACAAAAAAACCCCAGGCCATTCTGTGGCTGGAAAATTATTTAATTTGATGGGATTCCCTAGCAAATAATGTGCATGAACTCACTTGCTTCGTGCAGTCAAGCAGACAGAGGAAGTCCGGTGTGCGCGTGTGCAGGTTTACCTGCTTCTCCTTTTCCTTCTTCTTTTGGGTTTTATGGCAGCTGGCATCCAGTGTTGAATTACTACCATCTACAGGTTTACTTTGACCATGCACTGACCGTTACATCATTGTCACTAAACGAACAGCTGATCACACCGAGGTGCTCGCTGACTACCGATATTTATTAGTTTGGTCTGTCTGTGAAGGTTCTCAGTCATGCAGGTCATTGTAAACCATAGGTGCTAAAGAAGGTAACTGGACTTGTTTGAAATTCTTGAAGGTCTGAGACACCACTCATCAGCCACCTACAGTGCAGTCCTTAGCACACTTCCCAGAAAACTGAATACAGATCCACACCAAGACTCAGGCTACATCCACACGACAACAGCAACGAGATGTTATTTAAAAAAATATCGCGTCCACATGGGCAACGATCAGTAAAATATCAGGTCCATATGGCAACGCAACGCTTGCTGAAAACGATGCAATACACATGCCACACCTCTAGGGGCACTGTAAGACGGTCCCTTCGGAGACACCAGAACAATAGAAGAAGTAAGGACGCATGCGCATAAACTATTATGCGCGAGACTTCATATTAGCCACAAAGTCAGAAAAATCTGTTCGTAAAATTACATTATAATGACCAAATACAATGAAAAGTATTTTTCCAGTCTCACCTGTGAAAGGTAATCCCATGTGATCTCGTTTGGACGGTAAACCTGTTGGTACAGTTAAACGCAGCACATGAATGAGGCATCTTTATTCTCCGCTTTGACCCATCCAATATGGATGACGTATGATTCTACGCGGAAGGCGGCGTCTTTAATGGTCCGGAATAAATTGAATGCTACACGTTGATGGATTAATTTGTTCTTCTACGCCCTTTTTGAGGAATGTATTGTAGGACTTAAACCAACATCTGAAGAGGTGAGATCGCTCCTTTTTTTCCCTATTTTTGCTGGTGGGATTGACTCTGCCCTAAGGGCTATTCTCTCTTTCTCTCTCTCTCTCTCTCTCTCTCACTTTGCACCATTACACAATAAATATTCACAGTGAAAATATTTTGTAAGCGCGTTTCATGAACCAAGTTATAGGATTTGTTGACAACTCGCATTGAGTTCGTTACACTTCTACCCGGCGTGAAGCACTCACAGTCATGTGGTTGTGACGTCATCGTAAACAAATCCGTTCTACTCATCCAGACGACTTCGCAACGGCAACGTTGCCAGATCTTTCCACTCTGGAACCCGTTCTCAAAAGATTTCGTTTTGGGGCACCCAAAACGCCGGTGCCGTGTGGACGCCAGGCCGAAACGATAAACAATTGTATCGGATTCACCTGAATCCGTTGCCGTATGGACAGGGCCTCAGCTGACTTCAATGACTCACATGATGGCAGAGAGTCAATGACCCACAAATTACCCTAACGACCCTCTAGGCTGCCGTTCACACCCGGCCTCCAGTGATCCTAGCATCTACAGGATGACTGATAGGGTCAATCTGTGACCTCAAAGACTCTCCTTAGGGTTGCTTTTGGTCCACTGGAGGATAAATACCTGGAACTCCCCACTAGTCAGACAGAACTGAAGAAGCCTTTCGGATGAGAGGTGAAACGTCTTCAAGAATTTCAAGCAAGTCTAGTTGCCTTCTTTAGCACCTACAGTTTATTAGTTTGGTCCTGCATTTCCTTTCCTTTGCAACATAATGCCTTTTCTTCTCGCTTTCCGTTACTGTAGTCAGTCTTTCATGTTTCATTTGTGCCCTCCATTTTCCTCCCGTTTCAAATTTGTATCCCACAATGCCTTGCGTGAACGGGGAAGGCCCACCATGGGATGCATGATGTAGTATCTTGAATTGGGTCATGGTGAAGCAAGAAAAAATTGCAGAGAATTTAGGGCCACATGACCCTAAATTCATTAATTGTTCTATTTAAAAAACTAATAAAATTGGAAGTCTGTGATTCAAATTCAGTAGCTTTGGGTCCGCTAAACAAAAATAATTGGGCGTCATGGAAAATTATTTTAATGACCTAAACTTGAAAAATTTGAAAGGCAGTCTACCTTTAAAGTGTCCAGTGCGTGTATAATGAAAATGATAATACATAATGGGAAAAGCAAACCTCTAGGTTTCACATTAAAGTAATTCTTATGTGTTGTGTTTTATATGTATTTTTCTCTTATAATCACAAACAGGGGTGCAGATCTGATGTCAGGATTGGGGGGGGACACAAAAGTGATTTTTTTTTTTTTGCCCGTATGCAACTCATACCATGCAACTGTAACCGACTTGAACTGGTCAGCTACATTAAAAATAACAAAACAGTCTTTTGGCTGATGCAGAAGTGAAGTACAGCAGGCGGGGTCTCGATCAGTCAGTATTTATTGTCTGAAAAGACAGATGGGGCAGACAATTTACATACACGGGGGAATGAGGGGAAAGCTGGCATTCCCCTTCCCAGGCTTCCAAAGTGTGAGGAAGTTCCCAGGTGTGTCACACTAATTATCGCCCCACCAGAAAATGCAACAAGGGAACTTAAAATATTTACACAGCACCGATTTTGGGAAGTTCACTACTGGAGAAACATTTTTATTCTTAACACTACTACATACTCCCCTCTGAACTTCACCAAAATATCACCCACAAGTCAACCACTAAAAAGCTACTGGATAAGTATATCTCACAGTATACTGCAACATGCATGTTACCCAACTCAAAGGGAAAGCAACTACAGAGGGCTGCGCAGACCCCCCATAGTGTACTTGCTACAGGGGTGCCTTATACACCACCCATACCATACCAGACTAAAAACCGCCTGTTGACTTGGCATGAAATAGAGAGAGAGAAAAACAAAACAAAACAAAAAAGGAAGAAATCTGTCACTCTCTAACTGGACAGTAGGCCTATGTTAGTGGTCTGAGTATATCTGTGTGTGTGTGTGTGTGTGTGTGTGTTCCTTCATGACATTAGTGCCCTAGCCAAACTACGAACTGAGCTGTTTGTGTGTTGAGCGTACTGCTGGGCCATGTTCTGAATCAGTCGATTCACTGGTTTAACTATCCTTCCCACCCTGGTTCTCACTACGCCCACTGTACTACTAGGGGGGCTCCCAATACTGGAAGGCTGCACAGACACTTCGGATCTTTGGTCAGCACTACAGCTGGCAGGTACACAGGGTTCTTCTGAGAGAGCATCATTCAACTGATCACTCTCCCCTACGTTCAACTGCATGGCCAGGTCAGAACCCTGTGTGCATGAAGCCTCTTGTAGCTGATTGGAGGCAGAGGCCCCTGCCACCCAACTGGCTGTCCAAGCTGTCCTGTCGATCTCTGATTCAGCAACATGCGACTCCAGGTCATCACTTGATTCACATGTCTCACTCAGGGTCATTTCATGAGCAACACTGTCCATTTCAATTGGCAGAAAGTTGACCAAGAGAAGTAGATTGTGGTGAACAACCCTTTCTTGTCCATTGCTTGTGTTCCTGACACGGTAAGTATGGCACCTGGGGTCGGCAGAGATGACGATATACGGGGTGGACCCCCACTTGTCTGCTAACTTCCTGCGTCCCCGTTCACCCTTGTTGGCCAACAAGACTCGGTCACCTTCAACAATGTCACGTCCTTTTGTTTCCCTATTGTACAAGTCTGCTTGGCGCTCTTGGCTTGTGAGAGCGTTGGCCTGAGCAGCTGACAGAGCCTCCTTCAGATCTTGCCTCATCCTAGCAACATACTGGTCATAGTCCACAGTGTCGCAGTCCCTTCCAGCATTTTGAAACATAACATCCACTGGTAGACATGGTACTCTGCCATACATTAAATAGAATGGTGTGTAACCAGTCGATTCGTGTGCAGTGCAGTTGTAAGCGAACGCTAGGGTCTGTAACATTTGTGGCCATTTCTGCTTTGTTCTAGGGGGAAGGGTTCTTATCATGCTGCCCAAAGTCCTATTGAACCGTTCAACATTCCCATTACCCATGGGGTGGTATGCCATGGTTCTGGACTTTTTGACCCCAGCAACTTGTAACAATTCTCGGATCAGTTCACTTTCAAAATTGGCACCCTGGTCCGAATGAATTCTTTCAGGGAACCCATACAGGCAAAAGTATTTGTCCCAGAGCTGGCGGGCAACTTGTTTTGCAGATTGGTCGCGGCAGGGGTAGGCATGGGCCATTTTAGTAAAATGGTCAGTGACCACTAGCACATCCACGCTTTTTCCATTCAAGTCCTCCACGGACCAAAAATCAATACACACAAGTTCCAACGGGCTTGTAGTCTTAATGCTTTCGAGAGGTGCTCTACCTTCTGGTTCAGGAGTCTTGCTGACTATGCAACGCTTGCATGTTTTCACATATTCTCGGACATCCCGCTCCATATCACTCCAGAAGAACCTCTGCCTCGCCAGGTATAAGGTCCTCTGCTGGCCCTGGTGGCCTGTGTCATCATGGATGCCTTGTAGCACTTGCTTAGCCAGTGAAGCAGGAACAACATACTGGTGTCTTTTCTTGCCAGTCAGTGGGTCTTTGCTCACCCTGTACAGTAGCCCATCCAACATCTTCAGCTTGTCCCACTGCTTCAACACTCTCAAGACGTCATCTGTTTCGTGAGCCCTTTCCCTTCGTGATGGTCGTCTCCCACGTATCACAAAAGAGAGGACTCTGGAAAGGCAGGCGTCTTGCTGCTGTCTGTCTTGCAGCTCCCGGATGGAAAACACAGGCAAGGGGCTCTGACCACTGGTAGCCAGCTGCTGCACGTCCTGGACAAGCCAGGAGATGGCTCTCTCAGCTGTTCCCATCTCCCACTCAGCATGACCCTCGAACATGGCCTTCACTTTTTCGCTGTCGAGTGAGGAATGCTCCAGCCTGAAGATTTGTGAGAGACAACTGACCCCCTGGTGATTGGCGCTCAGTCTAAAGACCTCCTGTATCATGTTTTCCTTAATCTGCTGTGCTTCTTCAAGCAGCGCTCCGTACGGCTCAGACACCAGCCTCTTACTGACACAGCTCTGAACGAAAGGCTGCCTGCTGAGAGCGTCCACCACAATGTTTTTCTTGCCAGGAATATACTTGATACTGAAGTTGTACGGGGCTAACTTTGCAACCCATCTCTGTTCTCATGCGTCCAGCTTCGGCTTGGTCAGTATGTATGTTAATGGGTTATTATCCGTCCAGACAATAAACTCATGGCCCTTTAACCAATGACTAAATTTGTCACAGACTGCCCACTTAAGAGCTAAGAACTCCAGCCGGTGTGCTGGGTACTTGGTCTGGGCATGCGTCAGAGACTTGCTTGCGAAGGCAATCGGACGGGCCTTGCTCTCCCCTTCTGGGACTTGAGAGATGACTGCCCCTAACCCATCTAATGACACATCAGTGGACAGGATAAAGGGACGGCTGAAATCTGGATGAGCTAAGACCACTGACTCAAGTAGGGCCGACTTCAGTTGCTCAAAAGATTTTTGTTGGTCACTTGTCCAGTCACTTGGCTTGAGTTTCTTAAAGGTAGCCACACCCCTAGTCTGGCCTTTGCTCTTCTTTGGTGTCGCTGTCAGGGCAAAGAGGGGCTTAGCAATGCTAGAGCAATTCTGAATGAAGCGCTGATAGTACATTACCATGCCCAAAAAAGACTTTATTTTTCTCGGGGATGGGGTGATACCATCATCTTGCATTAGCGCTTGTTCAGTCATGGCAGCAATTGCTTGCACTTTCTCTGGATCAGTCACCACGCCACTCTCATCAACAACATGGCCAAGAAACTTTACACTGCGCTGAAGAAAATGGCACTTTTTGGGTGCAAGCTTTAATCCGTGTGCACTCAGCCTGCTGAACACTACATCGAGCCGCTTCAGTGCCTCGCCTTCATCGGGTGCAAAGACCAGTAGGTCATCTAAATAACACAATAGTGTCAAAAAATTCTGGTCGCCGAAGATGTTAGTCATGAGGTGCATAAAGCTAGCTGGACCATTACATAGCCCCTGAGGCATGCGACTGAACTCATGCAGCCCCATGGGCATAGTAAAGGCAGTTAGTTTCTTGTCCTCCTCACACATGGGGATGTTATAGTATCCTGATGTTAAGTCCATGGTACTGAAGAGTGCGCTTCCCCCAAGAGCAGCCAGGCAATCCGCCTAATGTGGCAGCGGGTGAGCATCCTTGACAGTCCTGGAATTCAGCCATCTGTAATCCACACAAACTCTCAGATCACCGTTCTTCTTCCATACGAGTACCAGGGGTGACGCCCACTCACTGGAAGACTTCCGGATGATGTCTTTTTCCTCCATCTCAGACAGCACCTGTCTCAGCTTTTGGTAGTGACCAGGTGGGACACGTCAATACGGGAGTCTGAATGGCCAAGGATCAGTCAGGTGGATCCAATGAACAAAACCGGTGGCCTCACCGCAGTCCAACTTGTTCCTGGAAAACAGGCTCTCATACTTCTGTATCAAGTTGAACAACTGGCCTTTCCAATAGCTTGAAACATCACATGAATCGATGTCCAGGTCACTCAATCCGAGTCCATTCAGAGCCTCATTGAAGTTGGGGATAGAGGGGGGTGAGTCAGCATCATGCAGGCTCTGGCTGTTCACCAGAAGATCGTTTGAGGGGGAATGGGGGGCAGGCACATCCAAGTCTTCCAACGCAACACATGGGAAAACATCAGCCAACTTGGTGTTCCGCCTCAATGTAATCTGCTTGTCACTTGGATTGATGACTTTGACTGGCACCCATCTGTCCCCTGACATCGTAGCCACAGCCCTCCCCACCATGATATCCTTCTTGTGTGTGTGAGAACTCAGAGCGTCAATGAGAATGGCACTCCCTGCCGAAACAGGTGAGTTGGCTGGGAGCCTTCCCCACACAAGGTGTTCATGACGTGGCAGCAGTGTTACGGCTTGTGTCAGCTTAGCTGTGCCTATTATGTCAGGAATCACACTCCCCCTCCATCTGTTAATTCCAGATAACATATTCAGAAAATGTTCAATTGCTGGGTCATTTGTTGATTCAGGCTTCTCCATCACTCGCCAGTAACTGGAGTTTTGTTTGAGGTGGTGAATCAAGTGCTTTATCACATTGGAACCCAGAATCAATTGATCACACTGTCCTGGCACGACCAGTGTAGGAACACTCACTTCTTGGCCATACACATTCATTTCCAACTGATAAATGCATTTCGGCTTAACTTGTACCCCACCACACCCCACCAGTACCATGTCTGTGTCTAAAGTGATGCTCTCAGCACATAAGCCCACACTCTGCAGTTTCTGTTCGGCCTCTTCATTCATTGTGCAGGCCATAGACCCACTGTCAATCAATGCATGTAACAGAACTTGATTCTTCACTGAAACATCAGTATAAAAGAGACTACCAGATTTAGCTAATTTATGCACATTTTGGTACACAATCTTATTTCCAGCAGGAGCACACTTGCATTTTTCTTCATAAGTAGATAGCACATCATCTCCAAAACTGAGGGACTGACTAAATGCACCCACATTGTCCCCTCCCACATGTGGGTGGCTTAGTTTCCCTGAGCAGGCGCAGTGGTGTTGGGCATAGCTGTCCTGCGCTTTGTGCAGTCCTTTTTTTGATGTCCACTTTTGAAGCAAGCAAGGCATCTCTTTTCTCTCATGCAGTGCGATCTTGTAGAGTGAGCGCTGTCACCACAGACGTGGCAGGGAGTGACTCGAACCCACTGGGCTGGTTGTGTGACACCCAGTGGAGTAGCCTGGTTTGTCTTCTCCAGCACCCTCTCTAGCATACACAGGACACGCTCGAACGCACCCCCCTCCGCACTGGAGGACTCGCTGGGTCTGGATGGGCTAGGCGAACTAGGCTCACGAGCACTCACCTCCTCTTTAATATCTGGCATGGAGTAAGCAACAGCCGCAGTCACTTTAGATGGTTTAACTTCACCTGACTTTCTCTTGGACAAGAACTCCCTCTGATACTCATCGATCGCTTCCTGCACCTCTGTAGAAGACCATTTGCTCATAGGCTTGCTCTTGAACACACTGGACAACTCAGGATCATTGCAGTTCCTAATGAACATCATGGATATTTCAGCACTCATGTTCTCCAATTTCCTGCCCTGCCTTTTCAGGAGACGATCTGCCTGCTCCGCCGCCGTATTCAACTGCACCCAATAATCCACTGGATTCTCACCCACACTGGGCTGGGTGGCATAAAAGTCAGCCAACGGCAAGCATGATGCGGGGGACTCACTGAAATATCGCCGCAGGATATCATAGATCATGTCTGGCTGGACTGCGTGGTCTGGGGTCGAGCTACTTTTCATCCCCACCTTCACTATTTTCTTGGCCTTTCCCATCAGATGACTCAGGATCTCGTCAACTTGATCTGAGGCAGGACAATTCTTTTTTCGTAAATACACTTCCATCAGCTCTATCCATTCCTGTACTGTGCATTTATCAGACCCCTCCCCTCTGAACACAGCAGGCTCATGAACATCTGGCTTGACTACCACATTGACTTTGGTGAGATCAAGAGTGCCACTGATGTTACCGGATTGTTCATGCCTGTCTGGCACCACTGGAGAGACTGGGTCACATGACTCTGAGATAGGCTGAGTAGATGTGAACAGCCGACTGGCTATTGAATCTCCAATCCTGTTCCCCAATTCAGTAATTAGATCACGGAGCTCAGCTGAGGGGTCATTATTACTGGGAGGTAAAATGGGCGTGGATGAAGTGGGCCCTACCGTGGATGCTCCTACCTCACATGCATGAGCTGGTGAATCCCCCTCCCCATCACTGATATGTGGCTGTGGTGTTTGTACGACATAAGTAGACCCCACTGGGTGTGTATGCATAGAACCACCCTCCCCCACTGTGTCAGTGAAAGTTAACTTTTTAACTCCTCCACCCCTCAGTAAATAAAGACCCCCGCCTCTACCCGCCCCAGCTACAGGTGTGTGAGAGTAAAGGCTGTCCTTAGACATATAATCATCCATCAAAATAGAAATTGCAAATTAGGCTACTTCAATATTTTAGCAAGAAAATAAAAAAATAAAAAGAGACTGTATGGGCTTCTGCCAAAAACCTTAATAAACTGAAAGAAGCGTCTGTGTCGCTGATGAAGACCGGCTCCTCCGCGCAAATCTCCACTCTGCAGGCAGCTGGACCCCGGAGATCAGCTGTGGCTGATCAGGAGAATCCTCCATCCGGGTCACGGCACCAGTTTATGTAACCGACTTGAACTGGTCAGCTACATTAAACATAACAAAACAGTCTTTTGGCTGATGCAGAAGTGAAGTACAGCAGGCGGGGTCTCGATCAGTCAGTATTTATTGTCTGAAAAGACAGATGGGGCAGACAATTTACATACACGGGGGAATGAGGGGAAAGCTGGCATTCCCCTTCCCAGGCTTCCAAAGTGTGAGGAAGTTCCCAGGTGTGTCACACTAATTATCGCCCCACCAGAAAATGCAACAAGGGAACTTAAAATATTTACACAGCACCGATTTTGGGAAGTTCACTACTGGAGAAACATTTTTATTCTTAACACTACTACACAACCATAAATCACAACTTCGTAGCGGCTCGCCACATCATTCAAAAAGTACTGCACAGGGAATAATTTGTCTGAAAATACATTTGTTTGTACAATTTTGAATAATTTAGGGGATTTTTATTGGGGGGACAATTCATGTTTTTCAGAAATTGGGGGGGTCATGTCCCCCCCGGGATCTGCACCCATGATCACAAACTACAAATGTTGTATCATAAAAAAAAGCTCAGAGCATTTCACTTCTCAGAGCTGGCTTACAGGTATTTCCAGGAAGCGCGTGAAGGTGGCATGGCACGAAGCCCCGCCCCCAGCAGGTGTGTGTATTTATAAAGACGTTAATGAGTTTTTTTTAAACATGTCGGTAGGGGAAGAAAAGAAGTGTTAGTAGTCGGGGAATTTAGCAGTGTTACTTTACAGTCAAGCCAAATGAGTGACTCTGAGAAACCGGTAAGCTGTGTTTGGTTTACTTTTACAGTGTAGCAAGCCTAGTCCGTTTTACGTATCACTTCCAGTTAGGTTTGTTTCTGTTAGTGATGGGAATTTCGGTTCTTTTCAGTGAGTCAGATCAATTGACTCAGTTCATGCATAAGAGTCGACGCCTTCAGTTTCGAAAAGACGGTTTCTCGAAAAAATGATGCCGCTGATATACGCCACATGTTTCAGCCCTGTATCTGTTTAGACAAGTGAAGAGAACTCAACTTGTAAATTCATAAAACATTAAGCAAGACGTCACCTTTACCTGGATAAAGCTCTGGCTCAATCTGAATTCACACTAACATTAAATGATGGTTCTGTGAAAATATCTTTGAAATTAGTACGCTAGAAGAGAAATGGCATCGCATACATCTGCTAAAGTGGGGAAAGAAATGCTATGTTTGTGTATACATGTCGTTTACAAAGTGAGTCGGCTCTTTCGGATGAACGCCGAGAACCGACTCTTTGTGAAGGACGCACAAGAAAGATCTAGATGCTATCTTGTTGGGTGGCTGGTTAAATTTGAACCAAAAAGCTTGGTGGTAATCTATTTTTTTTTAATTAGATTGTTGCTAGATAGGGTGTGCATCAAATCAATTTTCAGCCCCCCCCCCCTTTATTTATTTAAATCAAGCCCTGGCTAGTCTATCAATTTCAACTTTTACTCTTGAGGTAATGTGCCTGATATCCACAAGGCTATTAGATGAAAACTGAAAGCAGCTGCAGAACCACAATCTCTATCTAGTGTGTTTTTTTTTTTTTTTTTTTTTTTTTTTATGGGAAATGGAGACACTCAAATTTCACCAAGACGGTTAGTCTGATGAGGGTGACACTCCATTGTGGGTTTGGGCCAAATTTCAATTCTTTACCAAGGTGTAGTTGTTTTGTGCTTTACAGAAAGACAAGGGTGAGACTGTTCCTGAGGCCTGCTGGCCTGAAAATGGAGATCAGTGGAGTGATGGAGGAGAAATGGAAGAATCTGTGCTCATTC
This sequence comes from Neoarius graeffei, assembly GCF_027579695.1. Classification (NCBI taxonomy): domain Eukaryota; kingdom Metazoa; phylum Chordata; class Actinopteri; order Siluriformes; family Ariidae; genus Neoarius; species Neoarius graeffei. The sequence continues at coordinate 17,147,104 of NC_083582.1, forward strand.
AAGAAATGGTGGAAGAGGATGAGGAGATTGACCTGTACAATGAAGAGACCTTCGGATTAGGTCAAATGGCATCTCTCTTGTTCTTAGCAACTGCTTTGATTGTTCAACATCCAACCTTGGCTGTTAGTGTTTATCTAAAGTAGCATCTCAACCAACTTCTGAGATGGTTTTGCTGAGAAGTCAGGTGGGATTAGGTCAGGACTGTGAAAAGGGCATATGAGACTTGCAGTCTTCATCTTGAGGCCCTTGTTAGCTGTGGGCAGTGTATGTCTAATCTGGTGCATTATTAGTATTGTGTAGCCACCAAGATGTCATCAGGTATTCAGTTGTTGCTGTGAAGCTAGACAATGCATGATGTAGCTTAAAAAAATGTATGGCCTTTTTAACTTTCTTGACTTTTCTTCTGCAGACCTAAGTGTTGAAGACTTGGAGGCAGATCCTGTTGATCTTCTGTTAATGGAAGGAAACCAGCCTTCCTCACCCCCTCATCCATCACCACACGAGTCCTCTCCTCCCAGCCCTGAAGCTGAAATCAAGCCCCAGGCTCCTGCAGGCCTGAGCGAAAGGTCCTGCAGCCGAAGGGAGCGAGTCGGTAAGGGGCAGCTGCTTGATGATCCAGCTGTGATGAGGACTGTGGAAGGTCCACCCAGTCTCAAGGTTTGGCTCGGCTCTTTTCTGTTAACAGCAGGAAGTTATTTTAGGTGTGCATGGGTGTTATGATGGACATGAGATTCTCCTATCATTCCTGCACATCTGGGTTTGTCTTTCTGGGACGAGGTTAAATCTGTTTACACAACAATGTTAAATTCTGCCCCCCCCCCCCCCCCCCCCCGCACCCTTTCTAATGGTACGGTTTCAGTTCTTTGGCAGAATCAATCAGGATATGCCATGTTTTCCCAAATTTTAAGGCAATGTATAAGGACTTCTGTTTTCCAAAATGCATTGTTTTAACCAACACCAAGGATGGGCAATTGTTAGTAAATGAACCTTCATTTAAGGTCCTCAAACACACTGATTTTGTGCTATAACTGTTTTACACATGTTTTGTGCTTGCTTTATGGTTCAGAGTTTGGACAGCGCTATTGTGGACTGTGGACGCAGTTCAGGCTGGGGGGATCTCAACGCAAACATGGTTAGCTGCTTGCTTTTTGTTTAAAGTGTCATGTAGATGGATGGAGCTTGAAACGTGCACACCTACAGTTGAGATACTTGTGATTTTGATTCTCTGTGAATATTTCTTGCTTTTGCAACATGTCATTCAAAAGGTTCCTCTTAACAACTGTGTAGCCTCTTTCTCCACTATAGACCAGTATGACCTATGATCAAACACACTTGTTAAGAAATAAATGTTGGGGAAGTGGTGTTCCTGTGAAGGGTACAAACCATAGGTTTATATCTTTTGAAAGTGATAACATTGCTGGTAAAAGCTTGTACTTGTTTCATGCAGTGGATGATGTCATCACCTTACAGCCCAGTGAGACAAACACCTCTCTTACAAGTATGAATGCTTGGTGCCCTCTATGAATGATGCAGTTTCTTTGTTACTTTCTGTTCCCTTGGTCACTCATTTTCTAATTGCTCTGAATAGGACAAAGCCATTGTGCAAGTGATCGACAGGTCATCTCGTGGTAGGTTGCCGTTCATGTCCCCTAACTTGCAATCGCCAGTACAGAGGCCTCTCCCTCAGCAGACACCTGCGTGTCCAGTGATGCCTAGATCTCCAATATGCCCTCGGAGTCCATTCTCAATTAAACAGCAGTACAACCAGGTGACTTTGCTTATCTTTAAGCAATGCACATATCTTCATGACAAATCTATATCACAAATGTTTCATGATTGGGGGGGGGGGGGTTCAGTGGATCCTAAACTTTTTTTTTTTTATTTTTTATTTTGTCAAATCTAAAATTCATTTTAAAGCTAATGTTTTTAGATTAAATCTTGGTTGAGTGATTAGGGTGGGGGAGTGAAAATGGAAGTAAAATAGGACATTAAAGGGCATATCACAGGTAAATTCAGGAGCAAGATCAATGTAATTCTATTTTATATTATACTTGGGTCAAATATCTAACATTCTGCTTTTTTTTTTTTTTTTTTTTTTTTTTTAAAAACCTTGCACAATACCAGAAATTCAGTTGAAATCAAACCATTTGAGGTGAATTGGTCTGCCTCTGAAAATTTGGCATTTGGATTTCCTGGGAAACATTTATTTTTTTTTGTGACATCTGCGGGACGCCTCCCTCTGAATCCTACTGGTATGTCAGTGCTGGTTTATGAGAAAATGACCTGGTGGTTTTCTGCAAGTTTCTTCAATGTTATCATGTAATTATTAAAATGGTTAACAGATGTATCATAGGAGGGTGTAGCAACACCAATCTTGATGGGATTAGTACTCATCGTTTCCCAAAAGACTGGACAATGAGAGAGAAATGGGAGTGCTTGGTTTACACAGGCTGTGCACTTAAACCATGCAAAGCTTGTGCAGCCTGCTCGTGCTTCCGCAGATAACGTCACAAATCTGGCTCCAGACTCCCTTGGGATTTTTCCAGATGTGTCTTATTTTTTATTTTCTGCTGTAGACAGATGGCCTTGTGCAAAATTACCCTTCTGGATGAGTGTGTAAAGGGACATACTTTCATATATTAAAAGAAGAAATTGGTCCAGAATATGCCTTTTAAGTAATACAAAATGAGTCTAATAGTGGTAGTTTTATGCAGAACATAATTGATTACACCAGTGGCTTTGCAATGGTGCCAAATATCAAGAGTTTTTGTTGGTAGCTTGGTAGTTGCCCATCTGACCTCAAGATCTTGATTGTTGCAATCTGACTGGCTTTCTACACTTGTGTGCCAGTTTCCACTTGGAATGCCCTTTTGAACAAGGTAACATGGTGAGCTTTAGGGAGCAAGATCTGCAGTCCAGGGATTAGGAGCTTGTATGAAGGTTTTACCACTGGATAAATGACCATCTTGCATAAACTTCTATGAAAGGTCTGATTGTTCACCAGAGATGCTTGTTGAATTACCCCTGTCTGTGAGAGCAGGTGGCTCTTGGAGGTGTTCATGAGCCAAAAGTATCAGGCTAGTGAATGCTAGATGTCTGGCTAGTAGGCACCTAGCTAATTGGTTAAAGTTTAGTGAAGGACATTCTCATGGTGTAAGAGAGTGGAGAGCTAATGGTACATTTCCACTCTAGTGGATGTCACTTTTGCTTTCATACTGGTTGGTGAATAACCCCAAGTTGTGCTATGGTGTTACAAGGCAACAACTGTCAAACTACAGAAAGTATTTCCCCATTTACATGGGGGTGATATGAAAGATAAGCATGTTGCTAGAGCTTGGCTGATGCTTCATTCTCCATGAATATAGTGACAAGACATGTGACTGGGCAAGGCTTAGCAGGTAAGAGACAAATATTGAATGGTGGGAGACAGTGTGATGCATAATTGGAGTACTTCAAGCTCATTACCACCACCATGCTAATGAGCTACTTGGCTTACTTGGTTACCTAACATGAACAATCACTAGCTTGCTAAATAACATGTTCTATGCAAATTTCATTGGCTCCAGCTAACTTCCACAAGCCCTATAATGGCTAAAATTTTATGTTTTATTTAAAATCAGTTAGTGCAGATCTACTTGCAGATAATGGTGTTTAAATAGGTGTTCAGGAACTGTGACTTGTATTTATCGTGCAAAAAAACCCCCATGATCAACATGGTTTTCTCCACCCACCAACTGTATTTACACAAACCATGTTTTTGGTGAATTGTCAAGCCATTGCTGGGTATGACTTCACGCTGACCAGACCAATAGGAGCTAATTTGCCAAAGCAAGTGAAATCTAAATGGTGAATTCCCAAATTCATGCAAAAGAGAACCAATTAACTTGGTGTTTGATATGATCTGGTGCTCTCTAGAGAGGTGGGAGTAATAAAAAGGGTCCTGGCAAAGATGGCATATGCTAAAGGCTACATGTAGCTTGAAAATGAGTTGATTGCATGCTGATTTAAGTGGGGCCCCTAACTTTTTTTTTTTTGGGGGGGGTGCTCCTAAAATGTAATGAGGAGCACCAATGCTACTAGTGGAAGAAGTTGGTCTGGAGCCCTGATGTTATGAAATGATGCATTTCTAACCAATTTGGATTGGATCAGGAACACTTCAGAGAACCTTAAATACAACCCTGATGAGGATATGAGCCAAGAAATTGAGAAATATTCACTGTCTATGAATTGAATGGAGCATATGTATGTTTAAAGTGATTTACAAGTTGTGACTTGTCCTGAATGAGCTTTACCATTTTATTCTTGGTATCCCCACTAGGGTATCTGCAAGTGTGTAAGCTTACTCCTGTGTTGTGTGTGTGTGTGGTGTTTTTTTTTTTTTTTTTTTTTTTTTTTTTTGTTCTTTAGCCAGGCATTTATCTTTCGCCCTCTGCTCCACACTTCCGTTCTCCCAAAATGATGCCACTGCAGTTTGGACCAAACTCACCCCGGCCTGGCCCCTGCTTCAGCCCTTTACCCAGCCCCCTCCCTCAGAGGTTCAGGTTAGCTGCCTGGGCAGGCTCTTAATTATTGTAAACCTCTTGAATCTTTAATACTACAATATCCCTGAAATTAAGGAGTTTGATCTTTTTGATATTTAGGTTCCCAGTCTTGGCAACCCAATTCCATCCACAGCACAAGAGACTGTTGAGTCAGCGTCCTCAAGGCTTTCGGAGGTAGAATGTTACTTTTAGACTTGACCATACTAACACGCATGTGTGTGTTAATGATTGCTGTTAGCAGATTAAACACTAACTGCCACATTCAGCACAATATGAAGTCTGTGTTGCCACCATAATTGTTTTGCTAGTGACTTTGCTTAATTGTTTAATAGAAAGCCAAAGTATTGGGATCATTATGCTGAGTTTATGTCGGCCAAGGAGAAGGAGTGGATCATTAAATTGCAGATGATCCAGCTACAAAGTGAGAACCCACATCAGGATGATTACTACTACCAGGTACAGAGCCCCAACATAATGTAGAACTAGCCATTACTGTAAGTGTTCTATTCACCAATGTGTACCATTTTGCTCAGGATTACCTCTTCAGATTAAATATAAAAATGCATTTCTTTTCTGCTCCCAGTTAGGGGTTGCCACAGCAGATCTTTTGTCTCCATTGCTCCCTGTCTTCCACATCCTCTACCACACCTGCCACTTTCATGTCCTCTGTCTCACCACATCATGCATCTCCTCTTTGGCCTTCCTCGTTTTTGTGTGCCTGGCAGCTCCATCAAGATTCTCCTTCCAACATGCTCTGCATTTCTTCTCAGGATGTGCCCATACCACCTCAGTCTCATCTCTCTTGGTTTAATTTCCAAGCTCTGTGCATGTGCTGTCCCTCTGATATGCTTGTCCTTATCCTGTCCAACCTTGTCACTCCCATTGCAAACCTAAACATCCTCAACTCCACCTCCAACTTTGCCTCCTGTCTCTTAAGGGTACTGTCTCCAATCCATACCTCACAGCTGGTCTCACTACTGTCTTATACAACTTACCTTTCTCTTTTGCTGGGACTTTCTGATCGCAAATGACTCCCGAAATCCTTCTCCAACTGCTCCACCCTGCCTGCACACACTCTCACCTCCACTATTGATTAGATAAAACTTTATTGATCCCTTTGGGAGGGTTCCCTCAGGGAAATTAAGATTCCAGCAGCATCATTACAGATAAAGAGAAAAGAAATGGAGAATTATCTAGAAGTTTGTTAAAATATTTACATATACAAATATAAAAGATATGGGGGAAGGGGGGAGAAGTAGGGTTGTGTGTGGGGAAGCAGGAAAGATATTTCACTTTATATTGGACCTTGTATTGCACATTGTCCGGTATTGCTTATTGCTAGGCTACTGCTCTTTCCTGTCCTCTGTCCTCCTGTTACAACTCCTCTCTGGGGGAGGGGGGGGTAGTACTGTCTGATGGCCTGAGGGACAAAGGAGTTTGAGTTTGTTCGTCCTGCACTTGAAGGAGCATTCGGTCACTGAACAGGCTCCTCTGGCTGCTGATGACTGTGTGCAGAGGGTGACTGGCATTGTCCATGATGATCAATAGTTTGTCCATAGACCTTCTCTGCCACAGTCACCAGAGTCTCCAGCTTCATGCCAACCACAGAGCCAGCGCCTCTGATCAGTTTGTCCAGCCTGGATGCGTTGGAGTGGTTCACCCAGTTCAGCAGCACAGGTCTTCAGTAGCCATGGACACCTTGTCTGGGCCTGCTGCTTTCCTGGGGTGAAGCTTCCTCAGTTGACCTCTGACCTGGTCTGCAGTAATGCATAGGAGTCTGTGAGGAAGGGGCTTCTGTGATGACTGGGGGGAGGTGTGTTGAGGGAAGGAGGGATGGCTGCAGTGAGGGAGAGGGTGGGGGGGGACATGGGCTGGTTGAACTGATTGAAGAAGTCATTCAACTCGTTAGCCCTCACCACTGTCCCCTCAACTCTGGTCTTTGTGTTGTGGCCGGTGATGGTTTTCACACCTTCCCAGACCTCCCCTCATGCTGTTCTTCTGCTCCACCTTTCTCCTGTAGTGGTCCTTGGCTTCCCTCATGCAGTGTTTCGCCTCCTGCTGTGCTGCTTTCATCGCCTCCCTATCCCTGCTCCTGAAGGTAGCCTTCCTGTTGAGGACAGCTTTGACTTCCTGTTACCCATGGCTTATTAGGGCAACACCGTACAGTCTTAGCAGGGGAGACCATGTCTGCACAGAAGTTGAGGTAATCTGTCATGGTGTGTCAGCCCCTCTATGTCCTCAGTGTGGGCTAAGCAGCGCATCCCAGTCCGTGATGTCATAGCAGTCTCTGAGGGCATCTTCCATTTCAGGGGACCACCTCCTGATGGAGCTGGTTGTTGCAGGCTGCCTTTGGACCAGGGGAGTGTACTTCGGCTGTAGACGAACCAGGTTGTGGTCAGACTTCCCTAGTGGGGGGAGGGGTGTGGCTCTGTATGCATCCCTTGCATTAGCATACAGCAAGTCAATTGTCCTGTTCGTTGTTGGACAATCTACAGCCTGGTAAAAAGCAGTCAAAGTAGAGTCCAAAGTAGCATGATTAAAGTCCCCAGAAATGATCATAAATGCCTCAGGGTGCTGTGTCTGCAGCCTTGCTGTGACAGAGTGAATCCTCTCACATGCAGTGGCTGTCTGCCTTTGGAGGGATGTAAACACAGATGATCACGTGACTGAACTCCCTCAGCAGATAATATGGCCGCAGGCTAACGGCTAGCAGTTCCAAGTCCAGGCAACATAAGTGTCTTTACAGAGAGATGTCCCGGGTTACACCAGTGGTCGTTGACATAAATGAGTCCCCCACCTTTGCTTTTCCTGCATGTTGGTGTCTGTTGGCTCTCACAGCAGTAAATCCCCACAGGTCCATGTTAGCATCTGGTACAAGGTGTGTTAGCCATGTCTCTGTAAAGATAAATAAGCTGCTGTCCTGGTAACTCTCCTGGTTGCTCAGAGCGGAAAGCTCATCACTTCATTCGGCAGCGAGTTCACATTCCCCATGATAATGGAGGGAATGGATGGTTTGTAGTGCTGCTGGTTGTCTGCTAGCCTAGCCTTTAGCTTAGCTCCAGCTTTGCATCCCCTGGGTTTCCTCAGCCCCATTTGACCCCAGGTACTTGAATTCACCAACTTTCTTTGTCTGCTCCTTGCATCTTCACTACACTCATCCCCATTCTCACTGATGCACATGTATTGTTTTACTACTGCTCACCTTCATTCCTCTTTGTTCCAATGCATACCTCAATCTCTCCAAACCCAACTCCACCTACTTTCACCACATATCACAATATCATCTGCAAACATGTTCCATGGTGACTCTTGCCTCACTTCATCTGTCAAGTTATCCATCACTATGGCAAAGAAAGGACTCAAAGCATATCCTTGGAGTCCCACCTTCACCTTGAACCATTCAGTTGTTCCAACTGCACACCTCACTGCTGTTTCACTGTTCTCATGCATGTCTTGCACCACTTTAATATATACTTCTCATTCACTCCATACTTTTATACAATGCCATAACTCCTCTCTCAGCACTCTATTGTATGCCTTCTCCAGGTCTATAAACACACAATGTAGCTTTCTCTGGCCTTCCCTGTACTTCTCCATTAACATTCTTGCATCCGATGTGCTCTTCCTTGGCATAAACCCATACTGCTGTTCAGATTGCTACCTCTTCTCAAGCTCGCCTCAAATACCCTTTCCCATAACTTCATGGTGTGGCTTACTGTGGGTTTTTTCTTTTTTAAATCCTCTAATTACTGCAGCTCTGTACATCTCCCTTATTCTTGTATATTGGGACTAGCGCACTCTTTCTCCATTCATTTGGCATCTTCTCATTCTCTAGGATCTTAAACAATCTTGTTAGGAATGCCACAGCAGTCTCACCCAAACATCTCCAAGTCTCATTCGGGATACCATTGGGTCTGACTGCTTTCCCAGTCTTCATTCTTTTCATGGCTGCCCTTGCGTCATCCTTACTAACCAACTCTACTTCCTGATTTGCTGTCTCCAACAAACCTAACCTTTTCTCTCTTGGATTCTCATTTAATAAATCCTCAAAGTACTCTTTCCACCTTCTTAATACTGTTATCACATTTCCATTTATATCTCATCACTCTTACCTGCTGTACATCCCTCACTTCCCTGTTTCTCTGCCTAGCTGGTCTTTCTCTCCTTTGGTCTCCAGTCTTTTGTACAACTCCTGGTAAGAAGCTTTTGCCTTCACTACTGCCCTTTTTTGCCTTCTGTCTCGTCTCTCTCTGTATAACTACCTGCTTTCCTTGTCTCTCTGCTTGTCCGAATTCTTTGTTAGCCTTTTTTTTAAGTTTTCTGCAGTTTTGTTCCACCTTGTCGTCTTTTTTCCTAAATATAAAAATGCATTTAATCAATATTAACCAGTGGCTCTCAACTGGTGGGCTTTGGTGAATTATTAGCAGTCTGATGGATGATTTGTCTTTCCCATGACTGAAGATTATAGTACAGCTGGTTCTATTGACAAGCTGCTTCCCCATTACTCATTCCTTCACTTCCCTCCCTCCAGTCTGGCAGAGTGGCTACATGCTCAAAAGGTTAGTCCAGACTTCATCTCTGGTCACATTTTTGGGAGATCTTCAGGCATTTCCAAGCCAAACATGAGGTCTGATCTCCCCAGGGTCAGTGCAGCCATGCCTGGAACAGCTCTATTAGGGTGCAGCCAGTGGGCATCTATATTAGGTGTCTGAGCCTTAGCTGGCTCCTTTCAATTAATAGCAATTACAGTGAAGGTAATTCCTTCACATGCTTTTTGCACTATTCAGAGGTAAATGCTTGTGTGTACTGTACTTGCCTAGCACTGATTGCACAAGGTTTCACTTGCCCCTCCTGAGCTGCTAAATGGTTTGCCAGAAGCTTGTCCTTTTGTATGTCCTGGATGCTCTGGCCATAATGGACACTCGCAACCAGCAAAACTTCATTCCGATTTAAAATTCTTGTTCATGTGACTTTAAAAGGATGGCTGTTAAATCCTTTACCCCTTCCAGACCTCCCATCTGCTCCTCTATGTAATGATTGCAGGTTCTCAGTGATTAGTTGACTCTTAAAGGATATGGGACATGAAACATAAGCACGCTATATCAGTTTCTTTCCATTAAAAATATGAATTAATTGCATCAACAAATACAAAATCATCTATTAAATTCAGCAAAATCGTTATATTCGTGATTATATGGCATTTCTGCTCGACTTCCGATATGCATTTTTTGCAACCGGAAGAGCCGCTGTCACGTGATCATAAGTCACAAAAACTTTCGGGCACAGCACAAGCGGGTAGATGAATGGAGAAGTGGATGACGAGAATTTTTATAGTCTTTAAAGTACATTGGACATCATGGTGTATTGTGCTGCTTATGGTTGCAATAATTCCAATGGGAAATGCCCTGGAGTAAGTGGGTTTTTTTTTTTGCATTCCCCAAGGACCCGAAGCTGAGGAAAGTGTGGGCTTACCTGCGCATGCGCAGTAGGCTTGGTAGGACAAATCCAAGAGGTAGGATAACTTTACAGAACACCTGTTGAAAAAACTTTGCACCTACTGTTTCCCACAAACTGTGTTCGGACCATTTCACTGAGGATTCTTTCAACATTAATACTCAGGTACTGAGCGATATTCATTCATGAAACAGGAAGTATAAGGATGAGAAGTTTAAATCAGGAATCTGCGCGCATTTGCGCCAGGCTGCACAAATGTGCGCAGCTTCCCGATTTAAACTGTTTCTCATCCTTATGTTTCATGAATTAATTTATTTTTTTTAAATCGGATCTGCGCGATTCAGCCGTGAAAAAGGCGGCATCTGCCGAAAGGCGTGCTGTTTGCATCCCTGCACGGAGGCCAGGGGACAGGGCAGGAATATCTTTGTTGATATGAGTGGTCCGGTGCGATTTCGCGGCCCCCCCCCCCCCCCCCGAAGACCTCTGCGCTAAGCGACTGAAAGCCGAGGTAAGGATTAGTATTATAATTTTGGGTGTATCAGTTATTGATTATCATAATTCTGACTCGTTTCGCCATTTTGAATGTTTTCATCTCGGACTCTGGAAGCATTGTATCTCAATTTCAAAAAAATCAGCAAAAAAAAACTAGCTTGCAACGGACTTTAGCTAGATCTATGATGAACTTTCAATGTATGATACAAAAATAATACTTCTTTCAACAGATCATTAGCCTTTGAGCAGAATTGTTTTTAACTTACCAGAAAGTGTTATCCAGCCGACCACTTTCAGTTTCATGAGGGCTGAATGAACTCACACTCAGAATCATCTGACCCGTCAGAGTAAAGACAAGATCTATGTTCATGTGAATTTCCAGCTATCGGTTCGAATTGATAGGGTCTAACTTCCGATCTCTGTGAAACATCGGGAATATCACTGTCGATGGTGTCCATTTCGGTAACCTGTTTACATTAGATTCCCAAGCGCTGGCTCCTTGGAAAGTTTTTGTGACGTCACGGGTCATGTGACCACCTAGCTCATTAACGAATCCTTGTTTTATGCTGATGTATATAAAAATTGAATAATGTGGTGGTTTTCACATTTTTGACACCCTGCAGTGATTTAGATGGCATTTCTTATGTCCTTTATACATAATTATGCCCAGGTAAAAATCCATGTCCCATATCCTTTAAGTGTCACAGTTGTCCTTTTGAGCATCTACCTTACCTTTGCCAACTGTTTTCCTCTCCAAGACTTGGCGTGTCTGAGGCGACCCTCTTGTTAACTGGAGAAAAACAAATCAACTATAGTTTCCATAGGTGAATGTGGCAAAAGTACCAGGCTGAAGGCCACAGAGGAAAAAGGAACCACCTCCAGGCTCTCCCTTCAAGTTTCCATTGGCAAGGTCTAATCCATCTGAGCCACACTTGCAGGTGGTGATCCCACAAGATGGCTTCGCTTGTCCATTTCTGTTTGAGCCTGACAGTTGTGTGGGTGGCCCCAGCCTGTGGACACTACCCCCAAGCCTGTACTGGTAATGCTAATTGGAGAAGGGTACACTTAAATGTTTTGTGCTTTTGTCTGTCTGAGAGATTGCTCTTTCTGACCTCTCACCTCAAAGCTGTTCATTGATGTGTGATGCAACCTTGAAGTTCACCCAAGTACACAAACTACTCCACCACAAATTTTGACGTTAGGAAAGATGTACTGCTTTTTGCATCATAACTTGAAGGGTGAGTGTGGGTCCTGGGGCAAGATCAGTTCAGGAGAATTGGTGGGGGGGAAATATTGGTGGAAAATATCTTGGTAAATAATTCTTATGGCATGGACAGACGCTTACTACTTTCTGGGGGAATGCACATTTTATTCTTGTCAAATTTGATTGAAGTGTGGAAATGGAAGGGTAAATGTATGTCCCCCAATTAGGAATACTATCGGAGACTGGAGGCAAAATTGGCTGAGGAGGAAATGCTGGGTGACCGCTCTAAGAGGGAACCACCCAAACTCACAACACCATACGTCAGCAAAACTGTCTCATACACTCCAGGTTAGAGTGCCATATCCAGTGGCTCCCTACTCGGTGTACAAATGCAAGGAATGGAAATGGTGAGGCTAAACTACAGATTTGTTGTGTTCTAGTGGTTCATATTGAGGGCTCGCTGGGTCAAGTTGCAGTTTCTACGTGTTACTCACCACGTCGAGCCATCGATGCTGTCCATGGTCACAGTGTGGAAGTGAGGGAGACCTCAATGAAAATTCAGTCTTTTTATATAAAATGTTAAAATTGATTGATTAATTCCTCATTTTGCTTTTTGTTTACAAGGAACAGAAAGACAGACAGCAGAGACTTGAGGTGCTGAACACCATTGAGAATGTGAGGAGGGTTTTTTTTGTTTGTTTGTTTCTCCAAATGTATAGTCTACTGTATAATCTCTACAAATTGGTGCTTTTGTTTAAAAAGGTCCCCCTGCCCCCTGTGTAGCAAATGCTGTTGAATGGAATCTGAAAATGGGTAGATGGTGAATTTGGACAACATTGAATCCTCTGTACTGGAAGATTGGCTCTTGAATTATTTGGATTTACTGTTTGACCATTACAAAAGCCATTCTTTCTAACTTGATAGGGAAAAAAAAACCCTTGTATTTAAAGCACATTTTACTGAAGACTCACAGCCATTTTTGTTTATGAATGCCTTGAGACTTCAAGAATGGCACAGGAATAGTTTCAAGTGTTAACAAATCTAATGTAGTAACTTTTTTTATGATTAAAGTGATTTTTATATAGGTAGCAGTCAGTGAATGATCTTGATGTCTGTAACGTCACAGCAGGAAATCTATTGGTCTCCTTGCCATTTCCGCTATACTAAAACAGAGCTGACTGCAACTCCAATCCTTCATTTTGAGCTAACTTATTACCATACCCTGTAGCTGTTGCTGCACCTGCCAGCAGTATAACAAGGTGGGTTTACGGTGCATTCATGGTCCAAGAATGTTCAAACTGCAAAGATTTGGACTTGTTTTGCAAGAAGTTCACAGGCACATTGGGTGCCTATGAAGTGGTCTCTACTCTGCACATTTTACTGAAGACTCGTACGAAACCTCTAATCTGTTGAGTGTTGGCTATAAGCCAATGTTGAAAGAGGGTGCAGTACCAACAAAAACAAGAAAAGGAAAGTAGTGGGTGTGGCTTTTTTTTTGAAAAAGCAAAGTTCAGTTGCACCAGTCCTCCCAGAGTGAGCCAAGGGTTGTTGCTAAAACCTGGGATGGAATGGGACATGACCTATCGCTTGGGCAGTGACCTCCCTGTGGTTGTTGCTAAAACTAGTGACGGTCCATCCCAGGTTTTAGTAATTGCCTGAGCTGAGCAGTAATGGTGGGGTACTCCATGTAGACAAGAGAGAGAATGAGTGGAGCAGCAGTCTTGTTTCTAAACTGGATTGTTTCAAAGCAATTGGCCACAAGATCAACCTTCAAGAAGTGAGAACGCAGATGGGTAAGCTTTGACTCTCTCATTTGGATTAAAAAGTTTCTGCATTTAGGTGTTTTTTTTACCGGTATAAGATTACTTAATTTGCTTCAGATTGTGACTGTCAGTTTATCTGACTTATTTAATTAGCCTTTTACATTTTCAGTGAAAATGCATGTACATGTATGTTGCATAAGTTATAACACCTATCCTGTTTTAATGAGTCAACCCACAATCCATGAAGTCAAAATCAGTCTTAGCTGAGCAAGTTGGTCATGGTATTTCTTACTTTCACCGTAAATTATGACTTCAGTTTATAGCTGTAAAAGGCCTCTGCCTTAAAACCACTTGCTGCAGTGACCTCAGGCATGGCTGGCTCAGTGGGGCAGCTCAAATGCTGACTTTGTGGTAGATTTTAACTCAAATATTTTTATTTCCATTTATGTAGCATACAAGTCAAGGATAGAGATGCTATTCACTCATTTATTTAAAAATAACGGCTCTGCGTATCTCCTTTAAAGTGCAAAACTCTCTCAAATCAACATTTTTCACCTCCAGTCTGCTGGCCTGCAGGGCCTCTCCAGGTCGTGGTGGGGTTACTGAGTAGCTCCAACACCTTTGTTCAGGTGTGTTGGTTTTCAGGATGTGTAATTCTGCTCCTCCATCTGCCCTGCTCTCAGTGCTACATCATTTTGTTGGGGGTGGAGGAAGCTGAGCAAGCAAAGGCAAGTATTTCGGATGAAGAGGAGAAGCAGAGAAGGCTAGAGACCATTCAGAGAGGAGTGGAGCAGATCAGCAGTCAGCTATGCAACCCCAATTCTTTGTAGGGCAGACGCATGGCTTGGATTCCTTACATTTTTCTGCCCCCTTTTTTTTTTAAATAGAATTCTTATACCTTTTGTCTCCCCTCCCCCTCTTTTATTTTAAAAAGGGAGTCTGAAGAAGCGTTTCTACCATGCCTCTTGGTTTCAAAAGGGAAAAAGCTGCTGGCGAGGCTCCTCCCATTTCTATCCCATGATTCATCTCTACAGGTTCTGAGAGTGATCTCAACACAGCTGCCAGCACTGATGAGCCGAGATGTAGATGAGGTCTGTTAATTCTGGTTTGTGGTTATCTGAAATAGTTCTGCAGTGATATGGTTATGGTCAGTTTACCTACAATCTCTTTGAACTAATCCACCTTTTCTGTGGTAGAATGGCTGTATAGTGTGTTTTTAACAGAAAAGCTCCTTTTATTTTGGGTTTTCTGAAATTAACAGTGCCAAGTATACAGACAGAACACATTTGGTTAAAAGGCCCTTAGTAAGTTTAACCTTGATTAAATGCTTTTGGTAGCCATTAAGCTTCTTGCAGTATTCTGTTTGGATGCTTGACTACTCTTCTTGAATTGGTATAATTCAATTAAATTTGCATGTTTCCTGGCACAGACCCTACTTTTAAACACCCTGTCCATGTTTAACAGGGTTGCGGTCAGGACTTGTTTTAAGCTGCTTCATCCTCCACCACCAGCTTTGAGGGATGTATTTGGGGTCGTTGTCCTGATGGAACACCCAATTACAAGTTTGATAGTTTGAGGTTATGCTGAAGAATTGAGGTAGTCTCCTCCATTATTCGAGCCACTTTGTGCAATGTGCCAGCCCCAGAGCATGAGGCTACTACCTCCATGCTTAAGTTGGTATAGTGTACCTCTGGTTATTTTGGCCAAACAACTCAATTTTTCTCATCTTGAATAACTTTCCTCCAGAAGACTTTGTCCATGTGGTTAGCTGCAGACTTAGTCAAGCTTGAAGGTGTTGATTTTGGAGCAGGGGCTTCTTTCTTGGACAGCAGCCTCTTGGTCTGTGGTGTCTAGTCAAGCACGTTTTAGTGTTCCAGCAGCTTCCAGTTCATGGCAGACCTGTGCCTTGGTTGTTCCTGACTCTGAACTAATTTCCTTTCAGCTGAGGCTGACAGTTTGGGTCGTCTTCCAGCAAAGTGGCTACATCTGCCAATAACTTGTACTTGCAGACAACTGTTGGAACTTTAAATCAGCAGTTGTTTTAGAAATGGCTACAAGAGTCATTCCTGAGTGGTGTAAATCTATGATCCATGCTGAGCTCTGTGGACTTTCCCATTGTTCTGTGTGTTGGTCAATCTAGTGAGAGCTCTGATGCTTTTTTTTGCACAGAGAAGCTACCAGTTGCAGTCAGTCATCACTAACTAGAAGTTAAGAGGCCTTGGCAAGTTAAGACATTTGGAACTTTCAGCACCACTGAATTAATGGAAGTGGGTGTATCTAACTTTTTTTTTTTCCCCCCTCTTTCTCCTGGGGGGGGGGAACCTCGTGCACAACTTTTTTCTATTAAAGATACAGGTTGTACAAATCACTGTACTGCAGAAAAAGAACAGCTCAAAGAAATAATTGAAAGCCCAATGCTGCCATGACATTCCTGTCTGTGTATGTAAATGTTTGACCAACTGTATAACACTGAGCTTGGTGCTTTGGTTTCTTTTAATGCGCTCCTGGGATGAACAGGGGATGCATAAATCCAACTGTACCATGCTCTTTTACTTGTATGGTATCGAGCATATTTTACAAGTGTTTGAATGGTGTATGAATCTGTTTTTGCCAATGAACAGATGTTGGCAAAAGGACAGCAATTCAGATGAATTTCCTGATTAATGAACAAAACAAACTGAACTGTACCATATGAAAATACCCAAAGGATGGACTAGTGTCGTCTTCTAAACCTGATCATGTTGCTCTTCCTTCCCTCAGGCTCTTCCTGTCCTCTACCCATCTCTCCGAGCTGTAATTGGCACATTGAACTTCACTCAGCTGGTCAGCATTCTTCAGAACTTCACTATGGCCTTACCTGACTCCACAGACTTGCGCTTAACACTGGCCTGCCAGAATAAGGTTTGTTTCTTCTCTTAATCCTTATTTTAGCAGGAATTCAGTCTGCTCTGTAGTTGTGCTTTTTCAAACAACAAAAAAAACCCCACAACTTTCTCACGGTCTTGAATAAAGGATCTTGTTACTATAGAAAATGAATACAGTAATTTGAACCTGTAGGACTGTTGGAGCTGCTGGGATGCAACTGAATAGATTTAGACAAATGTGATCATGTCTTCTTTTTTTTTTTTTTTTTTTTTAAATAGTTTGGTCTGTCCTTGCTGTATGCATTGCTTTCACATGGTGAGAGACTCCTGACCTCTGATGTTCCCATGGAGCCAAGCATTGGTGACTTTGAGAGCTGGTAATGCTGTGGGTGGGGGTGTCCCTTCCTTCTGGAGTTTGAATGTGTGAAAGAGGCTTTGACAGTTCAGTTAGTCATTTCATCATTTAGATGTGCTGCCACGTTTAACTTTTTTCTTTCTGCTAGGACGGACACTGTTTTCCATGTGGCACGGCAGCTGTCCCGCTCATCCCTCATTGAGCCACTCTGCTTACCCTCCAACCTGCTCACGCTGTTCTGCCGCTATTTGGACAAACACACTGTCCAGCAGCTCAAAAACAACATGGAGTAAGTCTATTCCTGTGTTAAAATCTTAATGCACTCTTGTGGGGATTCTAACAAAATATAGGCCTTGTGCCATTTGGGAAGTTTCTCAGCTCACAAGAAGTGTTCAATTCTTCATCTTACATCACTGTGCACTTATGTAAAGCTATATGGCCTTTCAAGTTCATAAAATTGGTGAAACTGGGTTCCCCCTGAAATGTCATTGTGATGTTTATTTCTGTAATCTCTCAAAACAGGCCATTCTGTAGCTAGGAAGTTAACTTAATTTGAGGGGATTCCCTAGCAAATAATATGCATGAAATTGCTCACTTCACGCAGTCAAGTAGACCGAGGAAGTCCGGTGTGTGCATGCAGAGGTTTACCTGCTTCTTTTGGGTTTTACAGCAGCTGCAATTGGAGGTCTGTGCAGGACAGAATTCAGTCCTGCTCCCGCATTGTGCAGGCCCGCTCCCGCAAAGAATTATGATTTTCAGTCCCGCCCGCAAATCCCGCATGATGCAGACGTTCGCATTATTTCTCAAAGTTCTTGTCATTGGCTTGGGGAATTAAACATGCTGAGCTTAGCTGAGCTCTCCACTGACCAATCCTTCATTTATTGTAAGTTTGTTTAGACTCTGACATTCTGCTGACACATTCCAAGTTGACCGCTGCATGTGCTCATGATTGACAGCTCTCGCTTTGCGCACTCACACTCCCACTTCCAAGTCTGTGGCGTTATGATTCCAACTGTGATTTCATTCTCTCATGAAGTGCTGCACAACCAGCTCCTCAGATTATACACTGTCTGTTCAATTTAAAGCTAGAAATAATCTGTGCGATACTGTTTGTTTTTTTTTGTTTTTTTTTTGTGTGTTTTTTTTTTATAAATACTAGTTAATACTTGGGACTAATACTCTTGACTTTTTAACGGTAAATGTACCTCTTTTTAAAGCAGCACTTACTTCTGAAGCACTGAGCTTCACTAGAGGAGCTCTGCTCTTCTGCCATGATCGGAGATCTCAAACACGGAAGAGTGGAAAGGAATCGGAAACGTATGCGAGATTAGACCACAGCTGCAAATTTAGCATCTTAAAATGTTTTTATTAATGCCAAATAAAATATCCAGCACAAGTTATATACAATAGACACAAATTAATAACTTATAAATTTTATTTTAAACACGTTTTTAGTTAGCGGGACTGCAGCTTATCACCTCTCGTGCCTGCATTGTGCACTCCTGCCCGTGCCCACAGAGCTTTCAAAATTTGTCCCGCGCCGCACTGCTTTACGTCGGGTCCCGCGGGAGTGCAGGGCTTTAGCTGCAATCTACAGGTTTACCTTGACTGTGCACTGATGGTTACATCATTCTGTTGCCAAGTGAACAACTGATCACACCACAGGCGATTGCTCTAAGACAATGAGGAAGGCTCAGCCTACTCTAAAAATTCTGGATCTAAAATAGCAATGTTATAACACTGCTATTTCAGATCCAGAATCATAATGTGTGCTCAACCCAACTACAGTGCGAAATCATCCCGTTATAACTTTCCCCAGTTCGCCTAATGTGCGCGTGAGTTTTTCCCCTTCGTGACAGCGTGATGCAGCCCAGCCTCAGTGCACTTCAATGGCATTTGGGAGCTATGCGCTTTTCAATCTAAATGCAAGACTATTATAGAGTGCTTCGAGGTCAGTGCAAACCCAGCGGCGGCCATATTGGAAGTCAAAGCACGCGGTCAGTGCATTGTTGTCCAGCGAAGTAAAAAGGGGTGACCGTGCCGAATACGTGCGTCATTGTTGGCTGTAGTAACCGAGGGGAAAAGGGTGGCAAAAGCTTCCACAGACTCCCTAAAGTCGTGATTAACCAGGGAATTGCAGCACAGAAGAAAAGCGAGCGGAGGAGACGACAGTGGCTGGCTACCAACTTGACTGTATCCGGATTTGTTCTGATCACTTTGTGACAGGTAGGTTAATATTGTCTTGAATTTCATAGTTACTAAAATGGTTATTTTAATTTCATAGTTACCGGTAGCATCCAGTATGTCGGCTGTTGTGTGACCGTCGTTCTTTCCCTCAGTCTCGTGGCCGCTTCAACATAAAACAGGGAAGCAACATGGGAGCAACATTCCCCAAGTCCAGCAATGCAGTTGCAATGTGCACACAAAATGGCATGTCTCTTGTCAACTATTATCCAGGGGTGTAGACTAGGCTGGGATAGTCTCTGCGAGTGTAACACTTTCCCTCTGATCACTTTTTTGTCTCTCTGTCTTCAGCAGTAAACACGACACATCGTGGACCCAACCGGACACAAATCTATCATATGCTTCCATGCTCTTGTTCTGGAAATCCTTTAGTTCACAAAATGGACTTGGGTGAACCACTAGAGTTCACAAGCTCTATGTATGTTAAATGTGGCAACAAGCTGGGGTCAGCTTTCCATTCCTTCTCACTAAGTGTATGGATCTACATTCCTAATGAAACGTACCTTCTCAGCATAACACTCCCATGCCTGCTTATCCAAACTTTCACAGTAGTGCTCCATCACTTCAGATGTCTAAATTCTTAAATCCAAGCTTCTAAGCCCTCTAACGCAGAAACGAATCGGTGAATGTGTACTCTATTGAGCGCTCTGGCGTGAGTGACTTCCAAGATGGCCGCGCACGCGCAGTGTTACTATTTTTAGCATCATCTCGGAGCCCTCTATAGGACAAATACTGCGAAAATGCCCGCCTACGGACTCCGAGCCTCACAGTGGGAGGGACATGGCAGTTTCCGCGAGGAGACTGGTGATTTGGTGAAAGCGGCCGGATATTTTCTTTGACCGCTCGTTTCAACTATAGACAGGCAGCGGTGAACTTCAGTTCAGTCCCATGTGGATTTGCAAGTGCTGTGGTGTATTGTAAGAGATCAGCTTACATTTTGATTTCATTCATTACATATGGTTTCTACCAGCTTTTTTTTAGTTTGTATAGTTCGTTGTAAATAAAGTGTAAATATAGTGTCAAGTTTGCTATCTTAGTTCCAGAAATGTAATTTGAGTGACTGAACTTGATGGGGCTAGTCAGCTAGCAAGAAAGCTGCGCACGGATGCCAAGCATTGCTGATTTAATTTTGGCGAAGCCATTTGCCAGTCTTCCTTTCGGGGAAAAAATTAAAGTGCAGGGTAGACCAACGCCCCAAATTGACTTGGTGAAAAAGGTAGGGAATAATGCTCGTTCCTTTCAGCTGTCCTGGTACGAGAAAGTGAATTGGCTAACAGCAAGTGACCCACATCAACAGTAAATAGGCTACTTTAGTAATGTCATGGATGGACCAAAAATATAGAATCTACCATATTTAAAATGTTTTTGCTGAGTATATTTTATATATATATATATATATATATATATATATATATATATATATATATATATATATATATATATATAAATATATATATATATATATATATATATATATATATAAATAAATACAATTTTTTTTTTTTCTGGATATGAATTAAACACAGCTACAATTTGGAAAACCTTTTTAAACAAAAACACAGCTGAGAACGTTTCACACTACAGACCTGGATTAAAAGTGAAGGGTTATCAAAATTGTCAAAATAAGTAAAATATAAGGAAAGTGTCATTGAATGAAATGTGGCACCCAGCTCTGTTTGGCTCCCCAAGGTCAGTGCTCGTGCCTATTCCAAGAACACTCTGCTGGTACTGCTGAGGTTCCTGACAAAGAGCTGCTTTCAATAATCAATTTTTAAACAACATGCCACAATTTTTAAAATGTTAAAACATACCCCCCCCCAACACCACCACCATGTATATTGGACAGTAGGTTAATGGGCCAAAAGAACCTGTTTCATAGTTTGTGACCCTGCCAACAATCAGCCAGATCAGAGGCAAGAGTATGGGCAAAGTTGATGTGGTGTGTGTGTGGTGTCTTTTTCTTATTTTTTATTTTTTTATTAAAATCTGGAAATCATAACCAACCAGCCTCCCCTGTTTGAAAGACTACCAGCCGCCACTGGATCACACTGAGGTGCTTGTTGACGGATATTGTTTGGTCCTGGGTTTCCTTTCCTTTGGAACCTGGTCTTCTCACTTTCCATTAATGTAGTTGGCCTTTCACGTTTCATTCGTGTCCTCCATTTTCCTCTCCCATTTCAAATTTGTATCCCACAATTCCTTGCACAAATGAGGGAAGCCCACCATGTGATGTAGTATATTGAATTGGGTCATGATTGAGAATTTGGGGCCATATGGCCCTAAATTCATTCATTGTTTAGTGGACTAAAATGTGTGTGGTGGGGGGGATTCTTATGACCTACTGTACACTTGAAAAATCTGAAGGGCAGTCTACCTTTTTAAATCTCATGCAAGTTTGGAAAGTGTGGGTTTTTTTGTAAAATTCTACTCTTCCTTTTCAGGTCTTCAGCTGGCTATCTGGCTGTAGGTTCCTGAGATGGCTTTTTTTTTTTTTTTTTTTGGTGGGTGGTTTTATTTAAAAGCCGTTCTGAAACTCCTTATTCCTCATCAGCAAACTTCTGCTGACAGCAGCTGGTGATTATCCATGTATCCGTTGTTCTGAAGTTAAACCCACACTTGCATAAATATCCATGGGGGAGATTCAGCTCAGTGGAAAAAAAAATCAGGATGGATTAAAGTTTCATAAAGGCTTTCTGGGTTCTTCCTTAAGGGGGGGGGGGATGCAATGAGTTGTGGTGTGGTACCCCCCCCCCCCCCCCCCCCAAAAAAAAGATTCATTTCCACACTTGTACTGTACATTTCAAGCACTGCAACTTTTATTTATTGCATCTTTAATTTCTGAAGTGATATTTAAGCACTGTTGTATAGCATCTACAAAATGCAAAAAAAAAAATAAATGCAATTCCAAAAATTAAAGTATTCTAAAATTGCCTTAATTTTCTTAAACAGAGTGAGGGATTCAACTTGTTGGCTGGGAGGACTTTTCTTGATACACTGGGGGGAACCAGTTCTCGCTCTCCCCCCCCCCCCCCCCCCCCCCCCCCCCCCAAGTTATTTAGCTCCATGTTGGTTGTTTGCTTTGTGCTGGGATCTAATGGTGTTTAAAACTGTCTTGCATAGTGTGTGAGGGTGGCCAACCTAATCCAACCCTCACATTTGGTGTGTTGGGTGTAGTCCTGCCCCCCCCCCCCCCCCCCCCCCCCCCTTCATTATGAGGCTTAACGTATGATGTCAGTAACTTGGAAGACTTTTTCGTAGTGATTGCATAACTTCAATCAGGCCCTCCAGGATTTCGCAATGTTGCAATTTGCAACAACGCAAATTCAACCAATCCCCGCAAATTCAGGGTGGTGTTGCAATTATATCCAATCACCGCAACTTTCCCGCAAATTTGACGAATCGTTGGCGTCGTCTTGAGGTGACGTTGACAAACTACCTTCTGCCTTACTTCCGTGTATACATTCAAGAGAAGCAGTATGAGTCAGTGTTTATATAGGCTTAAATTGTTACTGAAAGTGTTGTTTACAGTGAAGGACTGTGTGCACTTTACACTTAATACAAGAAATTAATGGATGCCAACACTTTTTTTTTTTTTCCAAAATGGTATTTTATTTTCCATTGTTTTCAGAGAACAGCTGTTTGTCCAAGAGGATTTTAAAAAAAACTCTTCTCATCTCTATAAGACTGGAATACAATCTTTTATCAGTGGCCTACTCCCTGCAAGGGAAAGCTTTGCATTTAGTTGACTTTTCAGTCTTAACACCTGGCTTGGAAAAACTTGTTTTTCATCTGGTATGAACTTTTATAGACAATTTTAACCTTTTCTGGAATCGCAGAGAATTCAAGCCAAACAGCACTGAACTCAGCTGGATTGAGACCAAAGTTTTAGCAGATCATTATAGACTTGCAATTTTCTCTCAGTCAACATTGAAGAGAACGGTTGATAAGATGTCGCAGACTGACCCAGTTACAAATATAAACAATACCTCTGCAATGCTAAAATCATCTATGCAAGTCTTCACCAAGGACACACAGCCATCTGAGGCAGACTGCCAAGGACAACAATCACACGGAAAATGTGAGCATGCGATTCCATCCAGATAAAGGACCTGACTAAAGATAACCATGTCAAGGTTGCTTCGTCCACTTCTCGACCCCACGCAACTATCACAGAGACAATCAGTGAGACAGTGTCCATGGAGACACTTGCAAAGGCCTCAAAGTCTCGCTCTTCTGATTTTATCGTACCATCTCCGTCTCCCCCTTGCATGGATTTCCCTAATAGTATGCAAAGACTGCTGCCAATGGCTACACACTCACTCTTTCCAGCCCAAATCTGTCGCGACAAGCTGTGTACCCAGTTCATCAAAAATCAACCAACAGACTGAACTGTGTTCGCCCAGGACTTTCAGCTGGCTACCAATCTTTTTCACCATCTAAAAGATAGATGACCTCTCCAATCGTCTCAATCTCAAACAAAATGGAACATAAAGTCTAGTATGATGTGCTGGGGGTCCCTGCATTGGGTGTAGTTTTGAAAACAAGCTGGGACCCAGTATGCCTATGCCATTCTCTATTTCTGTGTTGATAAGAAATAGAAAACGTAGAGCATATTTAACCCAGGGCGTAAACCAGTCTAGTCTCCTTCCTGTTTCAAAACTGAGTGCCCAAGCGGATATTACTTCTAGACTTTCTGTAAAGCTAGCTCTTCTGAATGTTAGATCACTTTCAAACAAGTCATTTTTAATTAATGGTCTTATCTGCAAACATAATTTGCAGATAAATTGATTTTTTTGCTTCTGACTGAAACTTGGCTGGATCAAGCAAATAGTGCTACCACCCTTATTGAAGCAACTCCCCCAAATTTTAATTTTATGAATGTTACCCGACAGGGGAAAGGTGGAGGGATTGCAAATATATTCAAATTCTCTTTTCAATGTAAACAATCCTCACTTGGTGATTTTACATCCTTTGAACACTTATGTGCACTTGTTACATGCTCTCCTAACATTATTATTATTATTATTATTATTATTATTAACAACTATTTACAGGCCTCTGAGACATTCAGCCAAAGTTTTCCTGGAAGAGTTTGGTGGACTGTTGTCAGTCATTTGCTTAGAGTTTGACTGTCTTATTATATCTGGGGATTTTAACTTGCAGGTAGATAATCCTGAAAACACTTATGCCAATGAACTACTTGCACTTATTGACAACTTCAACCTAGTACAACATGTACAGGGGCCGACCCACTCTCGTGGTCATACCCTTGACCTCGTCATCACAAAGGGTCTTACTGTTTCTACTACTGTTGTTGACCTGGCCTTATCTGATCATTTTTGTGTTTTCTCTGATGTTTCTATGTCTCCTCACATTCAGAACAGCTCAATGACTATGGGTAGGAGAGTCATAAACGACAACACGTGTTCTCTTTGAGCAAGCTCTCTCTCGGATCTCAACCAAAATGTCAGACTCTGTAGATGATTTACTGGAAATTTTTAATTTAAATATGACCTAAATTATGGATGATATTGCTCCAATCAAAAGATTCCATGATAAGCAGAAAGCACCATGGAAGCAATTCCCAGCTGTTGAACTGTTAAAGAATGTAGAAAGACTGAAAGAAAATGGCGCAAAACTAAACTTCACATCCATTATCAAATCCATAACGAGATGCTTTGTAAATATAATTATGAAATTCGTAAAGCAAGACAGGCTTTCTTCTCCAACATCAGCAGGAATATGAACAATGCCTGTGTGCTATTTTCAACAGTAGAGAAGCTAACAAATCCCCCACCACAATTAGCACCTGAACTTCTCTGTTAATAAATGCAATGAGTTTGCATCCTTTTTTTAAAGGTAAAATTGATAAAATACGACATAATATTGCTCATAATCTCAGTTGCAAATAATTGAAAAACTGCAATCACCAGTGACAGACTTCAACACAATGTCAGAATTTTGTTTAATTGATTGAGACTCTTGAAAAAACTGTACAAAATCTTAGTTCCTCAACATCTGAATTGGACATTCTGCCCACCAACTTTTTTTAAGTCTGTTCTACATCTTATAATTACAGATGTGCTTCAAATCATAAATACATCCCTAGAGACTGGCATTGTTCCTGTGTCCTTGAAAAAAAGCCGTTGTAAAGCCCCTACTTAAAGAATAATCTGGATGCTTCAGTATTAAATAACTACAGGCCAATATCAAATCTACCATTCATCAGGAAAATCCTTGAAAAAATTGTGTTCAATCCATTAACTGCCTTCTTGATATCAAACAGCTGTTTTGATAACTTTCAATCAGGATTTCGTGCCAATCATAGCACTGAAACAGCGCTGATTAAAGTTATAAATGACATGCGTCTTAATACTGATGCAGGCAAAACATTGGTCCTGGTATTACTGGACCTCAGTGCAGCTTTTGATACTGTTGATCACAACATACTGCTATATCGACTTGAACACTGGGTTGGGTTGACTGGTAAAGTTATCAATTGGTTAAATTCATACAAAAGAGAGAAGCTTCTTTGTTACCATGGGAAATTGTACCTCAATGTCCTTGACCTGTGGTGTCCCCCAGGGGTCAATTCTTGGACCATTACTATTCAATCTTTTATATGCTCCCACTTGGGCAAATTATCAAGAACAACTCAATTTTATATCACTGCTATGCAGATGACACCCAAATTTATCTTGCTCTATCACCTAATGATTATGCCCCCCTTGAATGTCTCTACCAGTGTATCGATCAAATCAACAACTGGATGTGTCACAATTTTCTTCAGCTGAACACAGATAAAACAGAAGTAATTCTATTTGGGGGAAAAAAAGATGAAAGACTCAGGATTACCACTATTCTTGATACAAAGGGGATTAAAACAAAAGAAATGGCTAAAAATCTTGGTGTTTTCATTGACAGAAAGCAATCACTAAAACGGCATTTTATCACCTAAAAAACATTTCCAAACTAAGAGGACTTGTGTCAAAAAATGATCTGGAAAAACTTATACATGCCTTCATCTCTAGTAGGGTTGATTACTGCAATGGCCTTTTCACAGGCCTGCCAAAAAAAACCCGTCAAACGACTTCAGCTGGCTCAAAATCCAGCAGCTAGGGTTCTCACACGAACAAAAAACAGAGCACATTACTCCAATTCTAAGGTCCCTTCACTGGCTTCCAGTAAGCTACAGAATTGACTTTAAAGCATTGCTGCTGGTGTACAAATCTCTAAATGGTACAGGGCCCAATTACCTCTCTATGTTACAGCGGCCTAACCCAATCAGATCTACCAGATCGCAGCAGAAAAATTTACTGTTAAAACCAGTTGTTAAAACAAAGTGTGGTGAAGCAGCTTTTAGCTACTATGCAGTACAGCTATGGAACCAACTGCCAGAGGACATCAAAAATGCTCCTGCTGTTGGCAGCTTCAAATCTAGGTTAAAGACCAAGCTGTTTTCAGATGCTTTCTGCTAAATTATTAATATTGCCATCTCTACATGTTTTAAATTTTACTTAACTTTTATTCTATTTTATTCTGCTGTTTTTTTAATTGAATTTCTATTTTATTTCTACTATTTAATTCTTATTAATTTTCTTCCCCATTTATTTTATGTAATTTTATTTTCTATTGTTTACTGTTTTGCTTTTACTTCTATAAAGCACATTGAACTGCCACTGTGTATGAAATGTGCTATATAAATAAACTTGCCTTGTTTAGGCAGCTTCAGCATCATACTGAGATTCTGTTCAAATTGGTTTTTTTTTTTTTTTTTCCCTCTATGAAGCCTGAGCCACTTATTAGTTTATAATTGTTTAATTTAGTCTTCAGGAGAGACTGCCTGCACACAGTACTAGTATTAAGTTGTTTTTTTTTTTTTTTTTTTTCTTGCATGAAAGCTGAGGCATTTATATTATATCTTAAGGTAATTTCATGTTGTGCTGTGAGGTTCTCTGCACTTCACCTTTTGTTAACCAACAGGTGCATTTGGATAAGTAAAGCCTATTTTTCTACATTTTTGTAGTCCTAGTAATCTTTTATATTGGTAAAGATGTTTATAGGACCATTTCTCAGTGTCTGTGTTTTTAATCAATAGTTTTTCGGTAGTAACTTAATATTTAACATCACTCAATTTTAATTACAAAGAGAAAATCGCAACAACTTCTCGCAACTTTCACTTCCTCCTGCAATGTAATCGCAACAAAAACCTAAAAAACACCATCAGACATTTTAGCCCCCAACAATCTCAAAAACGGCCTGTGAAATCCTGGGGGGACTGTTCAATATAATGCTCAAGTGTACTGTAAACATACTTTGTTCAGGTACTGAAACAGGTGGACATTTCCAAACATCTGACGTGGTTTGTCTTGCTTAAGGTGTCCTGATAAAGAAAAACTAAAGTTTTTTTTTTTTTTTTTTTTTTTTCCATATTCCTCTGAAATATCCAAATAACTTAAGGAGGTTTGACACCTCTGTCCAGTGACTAATGCAATAAGCATGACCAATTTCATCATAAGGTCTTTCAGCTTTAATGAAGGGGTGTTAATTGTTCCAAATAGTCAAGTACTTGCTCCACAGGCCAAACTTCCTGAAGTTTTGGAGTCGGAGGGATTTTATTACACACCTTTCAGAAACTGGCAGATTAATGGGCGTTTCCCTATATTTTGGCTGATGTCTGTATTACTATTGCTGTATAATGCTGAGAGAGCTGACGTTGCAGTGTTTAAGGATGAATAACTGTAACCTTTGGTAAATCATGAATTTCCAAAATTAAACAGGCACACATGAAGTGACTTTGCCTTAACAAGCAAAACTTGGACCATTTCTTGAACACATTTGTGCTGCTTAACTGTGCTCTTTCTTCACGAGGGCATGATTATGTTGGCAACTCGCGTCAATTCCACACTCAACGAGGACTTGCCTGACTCTGCATACCATTTTAAGGTGACCTTGAGTGGGTGAGTTGCTTTGAAGTAACATGGTGTGTCCACCAGTATGCTTAATAAAGAACCAAAACAACTTTGAGTAGGCCACATAGGGACAATCAAAAGCCCAGTAGCCCCATCATCCTGGATTTTTTTTGCATACAGTGACCCACAAGAACAAACTGGGGCAATGCATAAAATGGATGCACAGCCCAGTTAAGAGTAAATGCATCCACACACTGAGCGACTGGATCAACTTTCCAGGATACATAAGCTGGCGATTTTGCAGTCACTCGCCATGCAAACAAATCAACGGTAGGTCTAAGGGGAAACACTTTTTTTAGCATCTGATTGAATACTTTGTCCGTGATGCTCCATTCAAGATTGGGATTTAGGTTTCTTGATAATTGATCAGCCTCACAATTCTCTATCCTGGGGGTATGTGCCACAGGCAACCGAATGTTCCTTTCTATTGGCCATTGCCAAATTTCATAAGTAATGTGACTTACAGCTGTTGGCTTTGTATCCCCCCCCCCCCCCCCCATAGCATTGATATAACTTATGGCTGTTACATTGTCACTCATATGTACATAGGTATCATGTTCAGTGTTGCAGAGACTTCAAGCCCCAACAGATTGAAAAGTACTTCAAGGCCATTGATGCGCTGGTCATTTTCACTTCTGGACCAGACCCCTTGGGTTTTCTTCTTGCCCCATTTCACACCCCACCCTGTTTAGGGATGTCAGTTTCAAGGGTAGAATGAGGTTCTTCATGCGTGATTTTTCCTCACATGGGTGATCCACCAGGACAGTTCTCCTAAACACTCTGAGGAGTACCATTTTTGCTTCATAATCACCCCCACTACGTTTCAACGCTTCCATTTTGTCTCGTTTGAGGGAACAGTAATGCAATGGATCAAACTGGACCCCCAGAAAAGTGGACAATAATGTTCCAACAAGGGATGCTACCTCCTCATATGGGATGTTTCTTGTTTACACACACATTCTCGACAATGCTTAACAATTGCGCAAACTTTTTTTTTTTTGTCGGTCAGTCTCAGTCATGTCGATAGACAATACAAATCCCAAGTATTCTATTTTTTGGGTGGGCATAACTATAAACTTTTTTTGGGTCTACTTAGAAACCCAGGGATATGAATAATTGGACTGCTGTTAATCTCATCTCATCTCATTATCTCTAGCCGCTTTATCCTTCTACAGGGTCGCAGGCAAGCTGGAGCCTATCCCAGCTGACTACGGGCGAAAGGCGGGGTACACCCTGGACAAGTCGCCAGGTCATCACAGGGCTGACACATAGACACAGACAACCATTCACACTCACACCTACGGTCAATTTAGAGTCACCAGTTAACCTAACCTGCATGTCTTTGGACTGTGGGGGAAACCGGAGCACCCGGAGAAAACCCACGCGGACACGGGGAGAACATGCAAACTCCACACAGAAAGGCCCTCGCCGGCCCTGGGGCTCGAACCCAGGACCTTCTTGCTGTGAGGCGACAGCGCTAACCACTACACCACCGTGCCGCCCACTGCTGTTAATGTATTCCTTAAACATGCGTTATAAGTGTCGCCTATGTATAACGAGTCATCAATATAGTCTACGCGCGAGATTCCACATTGTTCTCTCAAAAAGGCAAAGACGGGCTTTAGTACCTTTTTTTTGTAAATATTCAAGGAGATGTCAAACCCTTTGGGAGACACACAAATTGACAAAGGATCCCTTTCCATATAAATTTCAAAAAACGATGTTCGGGGGCAATAGGAATTGAGTAATACACGTTTTTCGAATCCAGGGATGTCATGTAGCACCTGGGGGTAATAAATGGGAGTGTGGTTTCTAGAGTGTCCAATTTGAAATGATAAACCCCAGTCATTAAGAGCTTTTTAACTGAAGAGAACATAAGTCCCATCAGCTTTCGGTCTCAAAAATATGGGCGAGATGATAATTTGGTCATCTTGGAATTCAGAATAGCTTATAATACCCTTGCTAAGAAATTCTGCAACTTGAGCATCTAACTTTTACGGAAGCGTATTAGGGCCACTTGGAGAAAATACATTTTTCAAAATTCTGAGATTAAAAGTCGGAAATTTTCGAGACAAAAAAGTCGAAATTATGACATACAAAGAACACATGCTCTAACTGCTGCCATGGCAACAAATGGCCACTGGAAAGGGAAGTCATGGAAAGTGGCTGCCAACCGGCCTGGCCCTGAACATGTGAACTTGGGCGACGTTGACTCTGAATGCAAGACACAAGGGATGCAGTTGAAAGGTAAGATTATCATTCTGTTCTGTTTGATGTTACATTGCATTGCGGATATGGTTATGGGTACGTAATATCAATTAGGATCAGAAGTGACATTTGCTACCATGCAGGCTGCATGCTACAACCACAAGGCGTACTATCTCTGCTAGTTTAGAAACGCTGCACTCACAGTGATCTTACAATTACCTAAAATTTAGTTACATTATACAGATTTAGCAAAAGTGTTCTGACCATTTGAGTAATGCGAAGAACGTTGTTGAAACGTGTACCTCAAGCCGCTTTCAGACAGAAATTGAATATCTGATATCTCTCGACAATCAAACGGTAGGCTGAAAGGATGGAAAACATTTCTTACCTGGACATGACACTACCGTTAGTAGCCTATCATGTCCGAGTGCTAAACGTTTGTGCGTACGGTGAAACGACACAATTGGTGTCCGTATAATGACTGCAGAAACCCATTTCATCTAGCTAGTATTGCTAATATTATGCTAACGCCACTACAGTAGGCCTAAAGGCCTCTGCATGCTCTTGCGACAAGGCTTTCGCAGATAGCTTTTCGCAGACAGTTGTAATTTATCGTTGAGCGGGGAGTAATAGGCGTGCGCGATGTTATTCACCGCCACAATGCAAGGGGGCGCGAAATCGCTAGGAGTAGTTGGTGGGTGTGGTTAGTGGAGCGTTTATCCTCCGGTTACTTATAATGACTAGAACTGGAGTCGTATAGATGGACGTACTTCCTCGATCAACCGCTCTTTGTGCTGCTCCATCTTCGCTCGTGTTTTTAAAAATGGCGGTCGTGAAAACAAACCAAACCGGGAAAGTAGGGAAGCGGATGTAGAGTGGACCAATCAGAGCCCTCTTGTCTGCGACGCTGTCTGCGGTGGTCACAATTTTTGGGAGGTGTGCGCAGAGCGTCTGCGAAGGGGGGGGGGGGGGGCTTCGCAGATGCCATCTGCGACACCATCTGCGAGGACTGGGTTGTCAGCCTTGGCCTTAAGCCTCGTCTGTAGAGCAGAAGGGTTTCCAAGTCACCTCTAATATTTCAATCTAGAGACAAACATATAATTTGCCTCGGCAGGCTAGATGAATAATTCCACTTGTACCTACCTGAAGTGTCATGAGTCCAGGAGTTAAATTACTATTAAACATTTTCTGGTGAGATTAGCCCACTGAATTGTTTTCGTTTTGGATTAATTGGCTATGAAAGTAGTTTAATCAAGGAAGATAACGTTAGCCTAAATTTGGGCTCAGCATGGGATGACTTTTGATGTTATCAGGGAAACCTCTGGGGATAAGATGGAACAGGCATATCTGTCCATACAATGTGATAGTAAAATATTGTGATTTCTACAGAAAGTATCATGTGAACGTTCTTTAATGACTTTTCTCAGTTTAACGCACTGATTTTCATATTTTCCTGTATGAAGTAGTGTTATCACACATTAAATACATGTCAGAAGCACTTTGCAAATATTATCTGGTGCTACTCAAATTCTTCAGTGTTATAATTTAATATGACTGACTACTAAAATAGACACAGCATTGACTGTCACAGCTTTTCCCATGAATATTAAGCCAAATTCACTAGGCATGTGCAATCTTGAAGTCATCAAATTCACAAATTTTGGGTGCTGCCATATAGCTTATCACGGAGAATCCAGAGAGTAGCCCAAGTCTATACACACTACCCTTATAGAGGCCTTGTCCTTTATCAAATAAGCGCTTTGTTACACATGGCATTACACAATAGTGCCTAGGCCTAAAAAAACGTCCCATCTCTAGTCCAGGGCCCCTACTACTGGGTCCTGGATAATGAATCCCACTTTGCCTCCCACTTCAACACCCCTACTCCTGGTTTGTTGGTATTGGGCCCACCCCCTCTCTCACCCAAATGAAACCATTTCAACCACTCCATCTTAAATAATCAGGATACTGTTACTGAAACTGTAATACAGAATTTATATACTGAATATTATGTCTGGTCTCTAGGAAGAAGTTGATGGGGTTGTATCGACTTGGAATGACCACAGAGTCTGTCAAGTCCACAGCTCTCGTTCACCTCATGGACGTCCCTCCATATTACATGCAGTCCCTCAGCTGTATGGAGGCAGAGACTATTTGCAGAATGTGGACCTGGAGAAAGTTGAAGTCTGCCTTGAGTGTATGTTCAAAGACTTTCCATGTGATGAGGATGTGTTTCACATTTGTGTGGACCTAATGTCAGAGCATAATCGGTCATTAACAAATGATGTGTTTGAAACAGTTAACCTGTATCTCACACTCAGACAGCTGATAAACAATGATCTTGGTGTAAATCATTAATTTTATTGGACCCGGTCTTGTGTCACCTGTTGTAAGATGAGAGTACTGTATTCAAGCATCCCGTAACATCCACAACAAGATACACATATACATGATGTCAAGGTTGCCATGGTTGTGGACACCTCAACAGGCACAGGCCATTTCAGAGATGTCTTTTTTTTGTTTTTTCCTTTGCCCATTTTATTCACAATTTGAAATATTGCAGTTTAACTGATTGCCAATTAAAATTTTTTTTTTTTTTTTTTTAAACTTGTAATTAGGGTTGCAAAGGGGCGGAAAATTTCCGGAAAGTTTCCATGGAAACTTTGGTACGGGAATGTTGGGAATTTTCAAAAAAAAAAAGCACTGGAATTACGGTAATTTAGGGGAATTATTTAATTATTTTATTTATATATAAAATATAAATAAAATGTATTTAATTATTTGTCATAAACAAACAAATAAACATTTTATTTTGTCATCAGCAGACATTATTGCAAAATGGAGACAATTAAAACACATGACTGATTTATTTGTAAGAAGAACTTTATCAATGCTTATTTCTTTTATTGAACAAAACATGAACGTTTGCCAATATGTTGCTTACAGCTCCCACTTATGGGACAGAACAGACCGAATGTAACTCTCTTTCTGACTCAAAAACGCAAATTCAAAATGAAAAATGTTTTCCCCTTCGAAAAAAAGTCTTGAATGTCAAAGTCTTGCATATCAATGCATTTACACAAAGTTTCTCAAGCCTTATTTTTGCATGTTCTCCATTTTTCCAAATTCTTTCAAGCTTCTTCCTGAACCTCAATATCCTCAGTGTTCACTTCCTCAATATCTGAATCCTCTTCTACTTCAGTATCTGTATCTGTGTCCAGTCTTGTTGAGGATGGCTCTGTGTCAGGCTCAAAGAGCCTGAGGTTTGCTCGTATGGCCACTAATTTCGCCACTCTTTCATTGGGGAGCCTGTTCCGAAATTTCAGATCCACAAAGCCCCTTCCACCAGGTGGATGGAGAAATATGTTTGCTTGACTGCCAGATCCCATCTCCTTGCCAAAGGCCTTGTTTTGTGCGGTATTTTGCCAAACTGCCAAGAACTTTACCTGCATCAAGACTCAGGTGGTTAGCTAAGGCAGTGATGACACTGTAGGCACTGTTAATCTCCTCTCCAGACAGCATGCTTTGGCCGTATTTTGGGTCCAGCATGTATGCTGCTGCATGCACTGGCTTCACGCAGAACTCCTGGCGTTTCTCCAATAATTTCACTGCTGCCGTTTCTTCTGTTCTTAGTAGTAGCGAAGTGGGCAGAGCTGTCAGGATTGCTTGTTTAATTCCAGCAAAAAGACACTGAACATCTGATAGTAGGGCATCATCAGCCTCAATTTTTGTGATTGCGGCAGCTATTGGTTTGAGGATAGTCAGACTGCTGGTCAGTCTCTCTCAAAAAACATCAAAAGAATTTTCTTGATCTCAGATTCAATGGCTACTGTTGGGGATATGGCCATCTCTTGGAGGGACTCCTTTCCCTCCAGTAGACTGTCATACATGATGACAACCCCAGCCCAGCGTGTGGGGCTTGGGAGCTTCAGTGTGGTACTCTTGTTTTTTTCTTTTTGTTTTGAGAGGTATATTGCAGAAGCTACTTGTTTGCCCTTCACATACTTGACAACTTGCTTTGCCCTCTTGTGTAGTGTGTCCATCGTTTTCAGTGCCATGATGTCCTTAAGGAGATTGTGTGTGCAGCACATCCAGTTGGCATTATATGGGGGTATGTTTCCTCAACATGTGCCCAGGCCGCCTTCATATTTGCTGCATTGTCAGTAACCAGTGCAAACACCTTCTCTGCCCCAAGGTCATTAATGACTGCTTTCAGCTCATCCGCAATGTAGGCACCTGTGCGTCGGTTGTCCTTTGTGTCTGTGCTCTTGTACAACACGGGTTGAGGGGTGGTGACAATGTACTTATAATTCCTTGTCCCCGAATATTTGGCCATCCATCAGAGATGATGGAAATGCAGTCTGCATTGTCGATGGTTTGTTTAACCTTTGTTTGCACTCTGTTGTACTCTTCATCCAGCAAATGAGTGGATAGTGCATGTCTGGTTGGGGGAGTGAAATGCTGGTCGGATTACATTAAAAAATCTCTTCCAGTAGACATTGGCAGACATCATCAGAGGTGAGGATGTTGCATAGATCGCTCGAGCTAAACATTCATCAGCATTTCTCTGACTTTGCTCATCCATGGAGTCAAAATACCTTCTGAGGCCTGAGGGTCCAGGAACCGATGAAACGGTATCAGAAGAATCTGATGCAATAGATGAATTTTCACCTGCTGCATTTGTTGTTGCCTTTGGACATTTGGAGCATTGCAAAATATGATTCTGCATTTTCGTAGCATTCTTAACATATTTCTTGGCACAATATTTGCACATGAACAAAGATTTCCTGTCTACCGTCACAGGTGTGAAATGCCTCCACACATTGGATAGCACGCGTGGCATTTTTCTGTGAAATAAGATGACTAAACATTTACACAGTTAACATTTTAGCACATCTGATGTCCCATTAAACTAGCACTAACACATTTTGCTGTAGCTAGCTAGCTAGCATGAGAATTTATTCAATGAAATGTTCTAATTATCTTACATTTACATTTATTTTTACCAGTAAGCTAGCATTAAATTTAGTTTTCTTACATGAAATGTTCATAGGAAGCTTTCATTTAGCTTATCTGGTTTCCCATTAAGCTAGCACAATTTGCTGTAACTAGCATCACAAGCTAACTACCGTCGGGGGCAGGCCAATGTGCCCGCATTGACGCGGCAAGCACGCGGTATCGACGCGGTACGTACCGCATCTGTTTTGAACTGAGCTGCAATGTACCCAAACGACCACCAGGTAGCACTTGGGAGCACTCGCCCCAGATCGCAAAATCCTCCGGCCCCCCTCTACTCACGGGGTAGCCTATTTGCATATGAATAGCAGCGAAACTGCTGCATCAATGGGTAGCCTATTTGCATATGAATAGCAGCGAAACCGCGCGTGGTCCGAGAATTGCCTGGCTTGCCTCGAATTTCCTCACTCAGTATTGGATGAAAACACTACTTTTAAACCAAAGAAATCACTCGTGATTGGTTGGCAGATGCCACTAGGCCTAGGCTATTGGTTACCCTGGGTCATCATAACCACAACCTATATAATATATATATATATACGGTATATATATCTGTTGTGGTTATGATTAGCTATGATGCTGTATATTCATGTCATTGTTATCCTATCAATGACACACATTTATTGAGGAAGGAAAATTTGCAAGGAACGTTGTATCAAACAAGAGCTTTATTTTCAAAATCAGAGTAAGTACAAGACGTTAAAAAATAAACAAAATGGCAGCATTCAGTCAAAGACAAACAGTAGTTGCCTATACATTCTCTAGTGCAAGAGAGATGTGCAGGATACAAAACTAAACAAAAGCAAATAAGCACCGTATTTTAGTCCTACAGCTCCATGAAGTGCATGCTTGCGGTCTCTGAGCTGTGGGGAGCAGGCGGCATCGGACCGACATGCAGTCGTCTGTGGTGGGTTGCCCTGTACTTTGGATCTGCCTCAAGCCTTGATTGCAGCGTACCGGTAGCACATATGGCCCTTTTCCACTACCCTTTTTCAGCTCACTTCAGCCCGACACGGCTCGCGTTTCGACTACCTTAAAACAGCACGACTCAGCTCGCTTCAGCCCTGCTTAGCCCCCAAAACTCGCACGGTTTTGGAGTGGGGCTGAAGCGAGCCAAACCGAGCTGAGTGAGGCTGGGGGCGTGAGCAGACACTCCCCTGTGCACTGATTGGTGAGGAGGAGTGTCCTCACACGCCCCGCGAGCACGCTGAGATCTGTAAACCCGGAAGAAGGAGAATTACAAATTACGAGAATTTCTGAAGCCTTATGCGCCTCGTCTCATCTATATGCTCTTGCCAGTATCTGTTGGCGTTGTCGGTGACAACAAGCCACAGCACCAAGACCAGCAACACTAACAACACCATGTCCTCCATGTTTATTGTTTACTATCCGGGCTGTGAGACTACCGCTTAAAAGATCACTGATGTCACTGTTTGCGCCGCTTAACGACATCACGTGACGTCCACCCACTTTCGCTAACTCCACCCAATGTGTCCACCCACTTCCAGCCAGCACGGTTCAGCACGGTTGTAGTCGAAATGCAACTCCAACAGCCCCGCTCAGCTCGACTCAGCCCAACTCAGCACAGCATGGCTCAGCCGCGTTTGTAGTGGAAAAGCGGCAATAGTTCGCTGAGCTCCGGGTTACGGGACGGCGGAGGCTTAACGATCCACCCAGACACCACATCCACCACCCCATTTTCCTCATCCGACATCAGGTCTACGGTAGCACACTGCCATACATCCATCTCATCCATAGCAAGGACACCTCGTCTCGCGTCAAACAGCTGTAAAAACGATCGATAAAGAGAATAAGTACTGAGCAATGCACTGCGTATGGACACAACACATGAAAAACACTGAAAAAAAAAGTCACATTGACCAAAACTGAAATCTTACCCTCTTTCTTCTGGAGCGACTACGAGCCGGCTACTTCATTGCTTCCGCCTGCAACGAAAGATCAGGCTGCTGGTATCTGTAGCTCCTGCGTAAGGTTTCGTAATACGTCTTGCAGGCAGCTAGAAAAACAAATGAGAGTACGATTAACAACGTAGCAGTAGGCTAAGCTTAATAAGGGAAAGGAAGAAGGGAAGTGTAGACAGCAGAGAAAGGACAGTATAGGCTACCATAATATTTAGTGAAATAGTTGTTACTTACACACAATGTTGTCTTTGTCAGCATCATGAAGATTTGGATTTGTCGACAAAGCCCGCACTAAATAGCTTGTCACGGCTTCGTTATGAGGCAAAGTTAGTCTGTGAAAACAAGATGGCTACAGTTAGGATCAGGCTAGGATCTGCATCTATTAACGTATCTCATACAGAATGAAAGCATATTCTTTAAATCTTACCCTTGCGCCGGCTCGTATCGCCTAGTGTTTGTCTCCGAGTTGTGAAGACGGCGTACTGTTTCCTATGAAAAGAACAAAACAACGTTTTTAAGTCACTTGTCCCTCATAGCTAGCTACTGGCTACTTTTAGCTTGGGCTAGCTGCTATGCTTACTTTTAGGCTATTTAGCTTAGCTAGCAGACACCGGACAAATTCTTACCGCAATCATGGGACTCTGCACCCGTCTTTTCTTCCTGGAGTTTGCGTTTTCCCCAGTTACATCCCTCCAAAGCAGTCAATCTGTCTTCCACGGTGTTGAATCTGTCGTCCATAGAGTGGAATCTGTCGGTTACGAACGTAGTCAGCTCTGCAATCTGACGAGACAACCCACTGAGAGCAGACAGCAGTTTTCTCTCATCGATCTGCGGACTTCCCGACACAGGTCCATCGCGTCCAGACAGGAGTCGACGGAGAGTAGAACGCGAGGCGCCGTCCAGCCATTGAAGATCACCAAGCAGCAAAAATCCCAGAAACCAAGAGAAAGTTCCAGAGCACATGAAAACTACGGTACCTGGTAAGCTACGGTACACCTGTTTATACTGTATGAGCCACGCCCATGACCGCCTGGTCCTGGTCCAATCACATGCGAGGTTATTGTTATATGGTACATGCTCGCATGTTTGTGATATAAACCATTTTGGATATTTTTGAATATAGAAGTATGAAGTTCCTGCTTACTGACTGAATTAAATAATTCAATTATAAGTAATTTCAAGATTCCCCTGAAATAAACACAGAGGCCACAGATTAGGCTTCTTTTAACAGCAGTTTGAGATGCATATGATTTTTTTAAACTATACTTTCACAATCTTTTCATACTCAAATGGTCATGTTAACGATGGCCTATTCACAGTGTTCAAACTATGCCGATATTTTCGGGGGGTCCCTTTTTTCCCTTGCGCTTGTCTCAGAGTGCGGCTCTCCAAACACATGAGAAGCCTATCTTACGCACATATCACGCGGACTCCACACCTCCACACACGCATCGCGTCTGAAGTCATAACTCATCAGGGGAAATCATGTCCGCATTGGCATGTTCAAAAAACAACCTCGCATCAACAATGATATCAACGGGAACATTACCAATGGTAACAATGGGAAAATTCTGGGGACACAAACTAGTAGAAAGGAAGTGTGTTGGCACTGTTGGCACACTTCCTTTCTACTAGTTTGTGTCCCCAACCTGGCAGCAGCAGTCGTTGTCATATCGGTTTATTTTATCTTTGATGTGAACACAACACTTCGGATATGCAAATGCTTCCCGTTACACACGATTGCTATGTCAATAAACATCATTTTGCCAATATTTTAGAGACCCCCCCAACATTTCCCAAATCATGTTTTCAAAGGATCTCATGTCTGTTTCAGGGGATCTCGGATACCCCGAGTACCCCCATAGTTCGAACGGTGCCTATTCACTCTGCCATGGACATATTCTTGCACTGACTGTGGTCATTTGACTGGTCTCATACTAAAATGGCCATGCTAATGATGGCCTATTCACTCTGACATGGACATATTCATGCACTGAGTATGGTCGTTTGAGGTGTCGAATGTGGGCATTTGCATGCATTGTAATTTATTGCATGGATATGAATTTAAATGTGTGTTTTACATTTGCATAGGATGAGTATGTGACTGAAGAGGGGGAAAGCCTTGCTGAGGAGCAGAGTGAAGCCTGTCCAGACATACAAGATGGAGAGGGGCATGGAAGTGATCAGTCCAGAAGTGAAAAACCAGAAGACTTGATGAAATTTCTGGCCATGATGCTTTTGTCATGGCAATCAGCCTTCAAGATTTCTGATAACACCATCACATCGCTTCTTCTGTGCATCAAACAGTTTGTGTGGATACTTGGAAATGTTCTCTGTGTTAATTCCCTCACTGCCTTTTCCATCAATATTCCAGCAATATACAGGTACCCTTGGCTGCTACTTTCACAGTACACTGTTGAAACACATTATTGTTGCATTCATGTCTTTGTTATTTTTAGTACTAGTAAAAGTTTTTCATCTCACTGTGTACTATGTATGGCTTAAATGACAATAAACCTTCTTGACTTGACTTGTGTGCAGCAACTCAGTTTTAAAAAGCTTACAATTCTACAATTCTTACAATTAAGTTAATACCTTTTAGTAAAATGTTACCTGGGAACTCCCCCTGCTATCCTGATTTGCATTTGTATAGCCTTCCCTAGGCTTAGGGGAAGGGGGGGTCATGGGGGACAACTGCCAAAGCAAGTTACACGTCCATTTCCGACAATTCACGGCAGTTTTCAGTGTTGCCTGCAAATTGCTGTAAATTGTCATAAACCTGAAATTCCACAGAAATCTACAGTCCCGTTTGCTCCCGTAAATCCCACTTTTCATGCAGTGTCATTTCTGCCGCGCATTAAGCTGGAATGCTGAGAAATTAAATGAAACGTCACTGCATGATAACTAGGCTATGTGTTTAAATTCCACTTGTGCAAAAATGCTCAGCCTTCGTCCCAACAGTTTAGTAGCCTATCTTAACTTTTGTCATTAGATGCGTAAAATAGCGTAAATTATAAACCAAGTTTCACTAGTTCGCCCTTGAGTGCTTGGTGTACAGTAAGCATGTTTGGCATGTCAGCTGGCCTCGGTACCTGGATGCTTTCAGCGGAGATCATACAGGATGAGATCCGCTTCACACAACCCCTATAGAGGAATTGCAGCTGGGTGCTCTAGTGAAATGGAGGAGAAGGGGGAGGTGGTGGGACAATTCGAGAAGCCTTCGCGCATGACAGGTGAAAGGAGCAGGAGGGATTAAATCCAGGGGCGATTCTAGCATCTGATCTTTGGGGGTGCTTAGCCCCCAGAGCTGACAGAGGCACCTGACTTGAACGACAGTGTTTCCACATTTATTCCGCATTTAGACTAGACTTAACTAGACAAGAAGACTAGACTAGGGGCGGCACGGTGGTGTAGTGGTTAGCGCTGTCGCCTCACAGCAAGAAGGTCCTGGGTTCGAGCCCCGTGGCCGGCGAGGGCCTTTCTGTGCGGAGTTTGCATGTTCTCCCCGTGTCCGCGTGGGTTTCCTCCGGGTGCTCCGGTTTCCCCCACAGTCCAAAGACATGCAGGTTAGGTTAACTGGTGACTCTAAATTGACCGTAGGTGTGAATGTGAGTGTGAATGGTTGTCTGTGTCTATGTGTCAGCCCTGTGATGACCTGGCGACTTGTCCAGGGTGTACCCCGCCTTTCGCCCGTAGTCAGCTGGGATAGGCTCCAGCTTGCCTGCGACCCTGTAGAAGGATAAAGCGGCTAGAGATAATGAGATGAGATGAGAATGAGAAGACTAGACTAGACTAGACAAGACAAGACTAGACTTATGCAATGTTTTAACAGAAGCTGACCCAATAAACTATGATATCTACACATTTACAACCACTGACACAAATATTTACGTTATATTTTTAACTAAACAAGACCTACTACTGCATTTGTAATGTTGGAGCTATTCATTTTGAACAGTGGTAATTGTTAATTAATGTGTTATTGTGTATTGTGTAATAAGTGTGTATTATTATGATTTTACATTAGTTTACATTAGTAAACACTATGTTACATTAAATAAAATTGACTAACACACGGTGGTCTAGCACCGTAGCACTTGTACAGCTCTACACAAAAGTATCTCGATATGGATGATAAATGTCGTTTTTATCATTCTGTTCATAGACCAGGGAACATCAATATTGCATTATGCATATTATTGTGTTGTGTTTAACAATTGTAACTCCAGTCCGTACTTTCACATCTCGCTATGTCAGTAATACTCAGGTGCTACTTTGAGTTCCTCATCGGCGTGGAATCCAGTTTAAAAAAACACCATGTCGTAGCAAGCACTCGCGCGGACAGGCAACCCAATCAGAGGGGACGCAAGGGGGGGGGTATTTTACTGCTCATAGAACTATCACGTAACAGGTGAATTCAAGAACACACACGCCCGCGCTGCCGCGCACACATTCATTGCGCAGTGCGCGAGGGCACTTATTTCTGAAAATTACTTCCAAAAGCAGTGTTTTTGAGGGTGCTGAGCTAGGGGGTGCTCAGCTCGTTTTTGGGGGTGCTTGAGCACCCCCAAAAATAGGCTAAACACGCCCCTGATTAAATCTCCGGGAAGGCGGGAGCAGGTAATGACAGCTGTCAATCACTCCGCAGGCTTCCTCCCGAACTACGTTTATACAAACAACATTTATTTTAAATACCGAAATCACGCACAGCCACTTCACCTCTCTAACTTAAATCCTGGAAGTGTGCTAGAGAATACTGTGCAGTTTAATGATCTCGTTATCAGCTGAATCGGCATGCGCTAGAATATTGTTATAAATTAAGTTGGGATATTTATTAATAACTAACATAACCAGACGAACTGTCTTCACCTACAAAACAACAGCAGTGTCTGTACAAAAAATTAAGTGACGGGGCATGCCAAACAAACTGTGCAATTGCAATTTTTTTTTTAACAGCTGCATGGAGGAAAGGAGGTGAGAGGAGAAATTGGCGCATCTGCTCAAGTTTGTGGCGTGCAATTATCAACTCGTATGCGTTCAATTGTCTCTGTTATTAGTTAGCAATAGAGGTAATTTGCTATCACCAAATCGCCGATTATCAACGAAAGGAGAGGGAGAGATGGCGGGCGCACGTTTTGGCGGCCACTGACAAAACCTACTTCAGTGTTATGCTTCCCCCATGGCTGCAAGTTGTAACTGCACCCTTACCGCAGCTTACCGCGAGGGCCCCTACCGTTCTGCGGCAGACAGGCGAGCATTCTGAGTATGTCACTACCGTACTTCAATGAAATGGCACAATTCTAATTTACAAGTAAATTAGCACTAGATTTATTCTACTATACCTTTTTCATTTTTACTTAAATACCATAATAGATAAAAAAATCATCCTCAAACATCCTCAAAACTTACTTGATGGCATGTAGTCCTTTGTCTGTAATGTGTGATCTCGGCAGTTTGTATTTAAAACAGTTCTAGCTCTTCAGAATTCTAGAAGTTATTGTGCATGTGATAGAGGGATGCAAAATGCATGTAAGGGGTGTGGCTTCAATGGCTCCTGAGAAAATAACATGTTTTGTCCATGTGTGTGAGTAACAGCGTGCTATGCACAACTTTTATTCCCATAAATCTGCCTCTTTTAACCAAGATTATGCTACAATATTTTTTTCTACTTACTTAATTGATGTCCACTTTCAAAATTCCCAGTCTTTTCCCGAAAATTCCTGTTAATTCCCATGGAAAGTTTCCACCTTTGAAAATTCCCGGAATTTTGCAACTCTACTTGTAATACCTGCTTTAAAAGATGTAGCTTCTTATTTTCACATCAAATGTATTAGCAGTCAAGTTATTTTGTTCTACCATTCAACACTTGCAAATATGAATAAAAATGCAAAATCCTAACAAGTTTTAACTGAATTATTTATTCAGATATTTAAAAGATCACAATACAAAGAATGCAAAACTATATAATTTCATTGGAACTGTAATGCCACCTTAAAATCTTTACAGAAGGAAGCCTTCAAAAGTAACAGTTTTTTTTTTGTAAACAGCAACTGTATGGAGTAAAACAGTGGTTGCCATGAGAAATGTAAACAAGTAGTCATACATTGGTAATTCCGACTAAAATCCATGACATCTCATCTGAAATTATTTATAAAGATAACTGGAATTTTCTGCTGATAACTCTTCCCAGGCAGACAAAACAACAGTACAACAGTAGGCCTAATCCATTATTAGAAGGCATTTTGTTGTCCTTAAAGCACACAACAGGTATTCAAAATTCTCTGCAGCATACCACTTAAAGTTCATGCCACTTAAAGTCCGTAAAGTAAACTCAAAAACAAAAAACAAAAAAAAAAGTGGTCAACAAGGCGGCGACACTAACATCTAGTGAATGCTGCTGAAAGTCAGTTAACTCAGTCAAAATCATCAAGCTTCCCCTCTGCATTCAGGGATGTGATTTGGGGCTGGTGAAATTATCTGAAAATTTTAGCCGGGGGTCTGGGGGCCGCAGGCCCCCAGCTGGTCCAGGGCAGTGCCCTGGTGAGGGGACAAGGGAGGGCGAAGCCCCCTGGTTCTGGGGTTTTCTGACTTAAAAATTGTACTAAAATGGCAAGCAAACACAAGAAAAAACTTGTCATGATTAACAAATTCAAGCCAATTTAATGGTCAACATGCAACTCTGAGCCCCTATAGTAAATTCAATGATTCTTAACTGACAAAAAGCCAAAACATGAAACCTAAAAATGTCATTCTAAATTAAATCTGCATTAGAATAAATAGAAAATTGTATAAGGAAAAACAAAATTTATACTTTCAATTACTGTAGAAGTTGAACATACCTAAATGTGCCTTTTCAAACAAACATGATGCAACATAAGAATTCATCCACCATTATTTATTAAACTCTATTGCTCCTGGTAGTCTCCCGGTTTGCTTCTTATGTATGGCAACTTCTAATATTTGATTAAGTTACTGCACACCCCGTTTAGACAGGGTAACAGGATTGACACAAAAAAATTAGTCATGCATAGACTACTTACCAAAACTGAAATTTTAAAGTAAATATTCTCAGATTCAGTTCATTCTGCCATCCATATAAAAGGTGAGAATATGTAGATCCTTGGCAACAAATAATTTCAATAATAGCTTTTGGGAGCATTTATTTTTGTTATGTGATTTATCACAGTAACAGAACTGACACAAACCTCTGGGATAGGTACAAAAATTAACAAAAAAAATCGAAAAATATCTTTTCTTAATGGCATTTTCAATTTGTGACATCATATGTCCATTGTGGTTTCCACAGTCTTGTCGTTGAACATGAAAAAGTTTCAATTCCACCTTTGTCTAACATTAAGAATCATGTCTGAAAAAAAAAGTCTCTTTTCAGTGGAACAGCCATTTTTGCTCATTTTCGACCCTAAAATTTGCTACAAAATGCACATTTATGAACCAAAGTAGTCAAATTTTGAAATGCAAGGTAGAACTGATAATGTTTTAGCATATGAGACCATAAAAAGGTTGTAGAAATCTCAAAATGTAAACAAAACACGTCCGGACAAAAAAAAAAAAATGTTTTCTGTGAAATTGACTCATATACAGAACTGTACAGTGTTCACTCACTTGAGGATTTTCATATGCAAGAATAAAAATCACTTTTTCACTAAACAACATTCACAAAAAATGTGTTTGCAATTAATTGGGATCCACTGTTTTTATCATTTCAACCGGGCATCAGACCCTCGGCCAATTGAAAATGTCTTTCATGCACTTTTCTCCCTCTTGAGAATTTTGAAAAGTTGGCAAGTATGTATTATTTGCACTAACATTTTAATA
The DNA here is from genome assembly GCF_027579695.1 of Neoarius graeffei. Lineage (NCBI taxonomy): Eukaryota > Metazoa > Chordata > Actinopteri > Siluriformes > Ariidae > Neoarius > Neoarius graeffei. Next base: position 17,191,975 of record NC_083582.1, read on the forward strand.
TTGAATAAACAAATCAAAATTGTGTATAATTACCTTACATCCACGCTGTGGGAAAAGTTTTGAGCGAAAATTAAAACTAACTTCGAGTGAAAAAGGTGAAATAATAATCTGTGATGAAGTTGGCAGAGACTCTGAGGTAAAGTGAGAGGAGGCGGGAGGGGTCAAGCATCACTGCCGCCTCACAGACTCATTTTCCCGGGTTAAACTCCCACCACTCCCCCTCTCTCTAGCTTTTGTTTTCACTGAGTAACCATTTTGATTTGTAAACTAGAGCCGTGATTTAAACTGCTGTTTCTTCGGACGTAACTAAAACAAACTGAAATAAAAACCGCCCCTTCTTTTCTCCTCAGAAGGTTTAGCCTCCGATGCTAACCTTTTCACCACAGCTTTCATAGCGTGCGCATGTGCATCCAGGAAGCAACAGATGGCGCGAGGCCCCGTTGCCACGGCAACCTTCGTCACTCCGTCGCACGTGCAGTGACACCATCACCACTCACAGGCTGATTATGGGGAAAGAAATGAGCTGGGTTGTTTTTTCTTCTTTCCCATGTTTATTTACTTTAAAACACACACACACACACACACACACACACACACACACACACACACACACCAAACTGATGATCAGGTGCATCTTTACGCTCGATCACGGAGGCTGCCATCTTTCAACTCTTTGTTTGAAGCGAGCTTACGTACAGCTATCTAACAAGCGCGTTCATTGGTTGTTACAGAGCGATGGGCCAATCACGTACCTCGTTTCATCTCAATGACGGAATTACTGAAAGTCGGAACGAATAGGATATGAATGCGGATTTTTGAGCGAAAAATCGGAATTTTTTTTTTTTTAATTTTGAGGTGAAAAAAGCGGAATTCCGCGAATTCGCGGAAAAATCACATCCCTGTGCATTTCTTCCACCTGGAAAAAAACCAACTGCACAGCTTTATCAATCAAGTCTGATTTTTTTTACTTTCCTTCTGAACACTCATTTTTCTGGTTCCACCTCCTTTTTTGGTTCATACCTGCACAAATTCCCCTTTCCTAAAATGCAACCATCCCAATTCAATTTTTCTCTCATTCTTCTGAGCATTTCTTGCTGTGGTTTGACACACTCTCAGACACGATCAGCTTTTTTCCCTGCAATCTTTGCTTTAAGCCGTTCAAAGACCTTTGACTTGTGACTTCTGGGTTCTTTTTCCTTCCATCTGCAGTATCCAAAAACAGCCAGTCGGTCACCATAGGAAGGCAGATATTCCCTTAGCTGGTCATCTGTCATTAGGTTTATGATGCTGGAATCAATCTACAATAAATATATACATTATGAATTCTCAGATCAAGTGCATTAAATTATAACACTGAAGAATTTGAGTAGCACCAGATAATATTTGCAAAGTGCTTCTGACATCATGTATTTAATTTTCATGTGTGATAACACTACTTCATACAGGAAAATATGAAAATCAGTGCGTTAAACTGAGAAAAGTCATAAAAGAACGTTCACATATGATACTTTCTGTAGAAATCACAATATTTTACTATCACATTGTATGGACAGATATGCCTGTTCCATCTTATCCCCACAGGTTTCCCTGATGATATCAAAAGTCATCCCATGCTGAGCCCAAATTTAGGCTGACGTTATCTTCCTTGATTAAACTACTTTCATAGCCAATTAATCCAAAACGAAAACAATTCAGTGGGCTAATCTCACCAGAAAACTTTTAATAGGAATTTAACTCCTGGACTCATGACACTTCAGGTAGGTACAAGTGGAATTATTCATCTAGCCTGCTGAGGCAAATTATATGTTTGATGTCTCTAGATTGAAATATTAGAGGTGACTTGGAAACCCTTCTGCTCTACAGACGAGGCTTAGGCCCCGGTCACACCGCCCGAACTTTGCTGGAGCGTTCCTGGAGCGGTGAGAAAAATTCATCACCGCTCGTAACCGTTCACCACCGTTTAACAAAAGTTGGCCCCCGTTAAAGCAACGCCGTATACGCTCGGCCACCGCTGATGCTTCTCGAGGGGCCCTCCTACCGCTCCGAAAGTTTTGAGCTGCACAAAATATTGCGAGCGGTGAGGAGGGGGCAATTTTCCGCCCCGGCAAAGTTCACCCCCGCTCCACCAACGCCCAGTCAAAGTTTGGCACTGCTAGACGCAAGTTCGTGGACGCTTGGGTCCGCTAGGCCAACGCAGAAATCTTGAACGCTGGACCACCGCTGCTTTGCCAGCGTTGCCTGGGCGGCGATTAAACGTTGCACAAACTTCGGTGGAGCGGTTGTAAGCGTTTTACGAGCGGACACGGGGTTGCTGGAACGGTGTCGGGCATTGAAGCAGCTATCCATGGCGGCGATGAACTTTGGTTTGGCGTTGGTATAGAGGTATAGAGAGCGGGACCAGAATTTGGCTATATGGGGAGAAATGGACCAGGAGCTCATTTGGAATCGAGCTGCCGTTGAGTTCAGACCTCATCTATATCGAATTTGCTCAAAGTTACAGTAAAACTGTATCACCATGGATGCTGAGAGACTTGCTATGATTGGTGCTAAACCAACTTTATACCCCCGCCGAGCCAAAGCCCGCATGTGCAGAATGCCGCTATACCAACGCTCGCTACCGCTAAACCAAAGCTAAAGCAACGCCGGCTTCAGCGGTGCACCGCTAAGCCAACACCCGTGTTTTTGATTTTTTTTCCCATTTTGTGCACGGTGACGAGCGTTGTCGAAATTCGGCCCCCCCCCCTACCGTTCAAGGAACGCTCCAGCAAAGTTCGGGCGGTGTGACCGGGGCCTTAGGCCTACTGTAGTGGCGTTAGCATAATATTAGCAATACTAGCTAGATGAAATGGGTTTCTGCAGTCATTATACGGACACCAATTGTGTCGTTTCACTGTACGCACAAACGTTTAGCACTCGGACATGATGGGCTACTAAGGGTAGTGTCATGTCCAGGTAAGAAATGTTTTCCGTCCTTTCAGCCTACCGTTTGATTGTCGAGATATCAGGTATTCAATTTCTGTCTGAAAGCGGCTTGAGGTACACGTTTCAACAACGTTCTCCGCATTACTCAATGGTCAAACACTTTTGCTAAATCTGTATAATGTAACTAAATTTTAGGTAATTGTAAGATCACTGTGAGTGCAGCGTTTCTAAACTAGCAGAGATAGTACGCCTTGTGGTTGTAGCATGCAGCCTGCATGGTAGCAAGTGTCACTTCTGATCCTAATTGATATTACGTACCCTTAACCATATCCGCAATGCAATGTAACATCAAACAGAACAGAATGATAATCTTACCTTTCAACTGCATCCCTTGTGTCTTGCATTCAGAGTCAACGTCGCCCAAGTTCACATGTTCAGGGCCAGGCCGGTTGGCAGCCACTTTCCACGACTTCCCTTTCCAGTGGCCATTCGTTGCCATGGCAGCAGCTAAAGCATGCATTCTTTGTATGTCATAATTTCGACTTTTTTTCTCGAAAATTTCAACTTTTTTGTCTCGAAAATTTTGAGTTTTTTCTTGAAATTTCCTACTTTTAATCTCAGAATTTTGAAAAATATATTTTCTCCAAGTGGCCCTAATATGCTTCCATAAACTTTTCCTTGATCTGAAGATTTATTTTCCAAATTGGTCACGGTTGACTGTTTTTGCGTGGGAAATTCACCAAATTCAATGCGACAGTGCAAGATATCCAAAATTTCAGCCCGCGCGAGCGGAGTACCATACCTAAGAAAAAATAGTAAATACATCTTTTTTTTTTTTTTTGTGGCTTGTTTGTGTACGTGTACCACCACTCATACACACCACCTAGTGGCCAGTGTTAGTAATTGCCAGTAAAGAAATAAAACGAGACTGGCTATGATTTCAGAAAATTCTACAACCCAGAAACAGATGGGGGCTCCGCTTTTAGGTAGTGCCTAAATCTATATATTAGCGGAGCTCCCAGCGGAGCACCATTACCTAAGAAAAAAATGGTAAACCCATCGAGTAGTGGTTTTTTTTTTTTGGGTGGTGTGTACGTGTACCACCAGTCATAGACACCGCCTAGTGGTCAGTGCTAGTAATTACCAGTCATACACACCACCTAGTGACCAGTGCTAGCCAGTAAAGAAAAGCCGATTGGGATTGGGACAGAATTTTCAGTCTCGCTCCCGCAAAGAATTATGATTTTCAGTCCCGCTCCCACCCGCGCCTGCCATATTTTGTCCCGCTCCCGCCCGCAAATCCTGCATGATGCAGACGTTCGCGTTATTTCTCACGAAAGTTCTTGTCCTTGGCTTGGGGAATTAAACATGCTGAGTTTAGCTGAGCTCTCCACTGACCAATCCTTCATTTATTGTAAGTTTATTGTTTAGACTCTGACATTCTGCTGACACATTCCAAGTTGAGCGCTGCATGCGCTCATGATTGACAGCTCTCGCTTTGATTGACAGCCCTCGCTTTGTGCACTCGCACTCCCATTTCTGAGTCTGTGGCGTTATGATTCCAACAGCGATTTCATTCTCCTCTCATATGAAGTGTTGCGCAACCACAACCAGCTCCTCAGATTATACACTATTTCTCGCTTTAGATTGAACAATCTGTGCGATACAGTCCTTTTTAATACTAGTTAATACTTTTTTAATACTTAGGACTAATACTCGACTTTTTTAACGGTAAATGTACCTCTTTTTAAAGCAGCACTTACTTCTGAAGCACTGTGAGCTTCACTAGAGGAGCTCTGCTCTTCTGCCATGATCGGAGATCTCAAACACGGAAGAGCGGAAAGCAATCGGAAACGTATGCGAGATTAGACCACATCCGCAAATTTAGGCATCTTAAAATGTTTTTATTAATGCCAAATAAAATATCCAGCACAAATTATATATGATAGACATAAATTAATAATTTATAAATTTTATTTTAAACACGTTTTTAGTTAGCGGGACTGCAGCTTATCACCTCTCCCGCCCGCTCCTGCATTGTGCACTCACCCTCCCGCCCACGCCCGCATTGTGCACTCACCCTCCCGCCTGCGCCCGCAATGAGCTTTCAAAATTTGTCCCGCGCCGCACTGCCTGGCGTCGGGTCCCGCGGGAGTGCAGGGCTCTATAAAGAAATAAAACAAAAGAGACTGGCTATGATAAATTCTACAACCCAGAAACAGATGGGAGCTCCACTTTTAGGCAGTGCCTAAATCTATATATTACTGTCAGTTCCTTCCATTTAGAGACACAATTTTGTACTTGCCCCCCAACAAACACGTTGATTAGAAATATTTTTTACCTCAGCTTCTATCTGGCTTGTCTGTGGGAGTATCCTCCCTGGCCTGAGCCTAAAAAAGACCCTTTTCCTTCTGCTGGAGTTGTAGCATGATCACACCCACCATAGCTTTGTCTGTATCTGCCACGTGCACGCGAACCACGTCCATATAGGTGGTATCGTTGCTTTCCTGAACCTTGAGGCCAATCTTATTTGCTTTTGGTCAATTCATCCACTTATTTGGAAATGACCTCAAACAACTTCGTGGGAATGGGTACCGCTGGATTACACAGGGCTTGGTAATTCTTGTTTAGCTGCAGCCTCAACAATTCTCTTCTGTTTAGATTGAATTGTCGATTTGCATACAGTGACAGTACAACTGCATGGGTGAGCGTAGTTAGCATTTCCTTGCTGTCAGCTTTATCTACAAGCTGGTTGCACTCTTTAAGTAAGGCATATGACAAGTGTCCTTGACCTTTTTGAAGGCTGATATCCAGATTCTTTGGTTCTTGTTTGAGTTGATTCCAAAGCATAGTGTTTTACCTTGGGAGTTTCTAGCATTGGACAGTTTTCAGGCTTTCAGATATTCTTTCTTCATTGTCAACTAATCTTTAGACAATCCTTCCTTTAAAAGGCTATTCACCAGAACTCCCAACTTCTCACATATTGGTGGGCCATTAGCCTTCTCTGGATTCAACTCTGTGAGTGAGTAGAGTGTCAAACTCGGTTGGTTGGCAGTTTTAGTAGTTTCAGATGTACCAGCTTCGCCTTTGTTTGAAGCTAGGATGATTTGCACTAGTCATTCTCGTCATACCATTCATTCAAACGAATCTCCATGGTTTCTGTAACTGACTGCATAATGTCAGTTTTGAACTCAGCAAACATTGCTCATCATGGCTTTTATTTCCATGCCTAGGGATTCCTTCCTTTTGTTATTAGGACTTTCGTCTTCTGACATTTCTAAAATAAGCAATGTAAGGCTAATTAGATGTGTGTGTTCCCTGTGAACTTTTACAGTAATATTTCAAGCGTTTCAATAAATAAAATTAAATCTTTTTTCATGTCTTTCACTTAATACTTTATTCTCCAGTACTAGATAAGTAGGATAGCTCACAAACGACTACCACCAAGGAATTAAGCCATTTATATTAGTTGAAAAGTTCCAACTATAAGTTTCATGGCAATGTGTACCAGAAACTGTGAGCTCTAAGCGACTACCACAGAGGATACAACCAGTAATTTTCAGGCCATGCTGCTGAAATTAGAGTTTATAGTCTTCCAACTGGATGTCCATGCCATTCGACTGAAAAGGGTAATCTATCAAAAGATTTGTTCTTACCTTTTTCCTTGGTACTTGTAATCTTCAATCGAGAGCAATTGTCTAACCATCCGCCCTAGTCACGGCCAGCACATGCACTGAGTCACGGCAGTACGTGCGCATCTCAGGATAACCCATATGTACATAATGATTTTGATAGAATAGAAACAGCGGAAACCAACAACCTGTTCTTGCTAAACACGATGTTTGCTACAAAGTCTGATTGACACAAATGACCATCTGTGTTCAACCTGGGTTACAAATGGAGACTAGACAACATCATAGCAGAGTGGTATGTGAAACGGGCACCTAAAAACTGCAGGGTCTTTCCCGTGCAGAGCCAGCCTTTTGAGTCTGACCATCGTGTGGCCGTAATGCAAGCCTGTTTTCCAACAAAAAGGAAGGCGAAGCAAATATTCTCTAATAAATCCTCATGTGAAGTCAACCAGGACATTCGATACCTCAGAGATGACCCATTCATACAAGCTGCATACAGTGCCAAACTTGACCAACTCATGGAGCATGAACCAGACTTGCGGAACATGGATGACGTGGAGGAAATCAATATGGTCAGACAAGCCTCCAAGGAAACAGTTCCCTCATTAGAAAAGGGCCAAACTGAAAAACCATGGGTAAACCAAGAATATCAAGAGCTCTTGCTAAAGTTATGTTTTTTATTTATAAACTTCGCCGATTAAACAGCAGGGAATCAATCAACAGAGCAATAAGCTCCAATACGTGAGGCCCTGCAAAATTACAAAAATGTAAATGGTACAATAAATAAAACAGAAGAGGGGGAAAAAACAGCCTAAAAGTATACAAACTGTAAAAGCAGCACGAACTGGGGCCGAGAGTGGAGACTGGTCGACATGGATAACATTTTACACATGCAGATTTAAAGGTCTGTGGTCTATCAATATCAAAATAAAGCCTAGTTAAATTACTATAATGTAAAAAAGGCTCTTCTTAAACTGTGAAAGTGATTGATTCAAATTCCTTAAATGCAGGGGTAAAATGTTCCAGATTCTAGGACCCTGAATATAAAAACTGGTCTGACAAGTTACAGTATTAGCCTTGGGTATACAACTCCGATTCCAAAAATGTTGGGACAAAGTACAAATTGTAAATAAAAACGGAATGCAATGATGTGGAAGTTTCAAAATTCCATATTTTATTCAGAATAGAACATAGATGACATATCAAATGTTTAAACTGAGAAAATGTATCATTTAAAGGGAAAAATTAGGTGATTTTTAAATTTCATGACAACAACACATCTCAAAAAAGTTGGGACAAGGCCATGTTTACCACTGTGAGACATCCCCTTTTCTCTTTACAACAGTCTGTAAATGTCTGGGGACTGAGGAGACAAGTTGCTCAAGTTTAGGGATAGGAATGTTAACCCATTCTTGTCTAATGTAGGATTCTAGTTGCTCAACTGTCTTAGGTCTTTTTTGTCGTATCTTCCATTTTATGATGCGCCAAATGTTTTCTATGGTGAAAGATCTGGACTGCAGGCTGGCCAGTTCAGTACCCGGACCCTTCTTCTATGCAGCCATGATGCTGTAATTGATGCAGTATGTGGTTTGGCATTGTTATGTTGGAAAATGCAAGGTCTTCCCTGAAAGAGACGTCATCTGGATGGGAGCATGTGTTGCTCTAGAACCTGGATATACCTTTCAGCATTGATGGTGTCTTTCCAGATGTGTAAGCTGCCCATGCCACACACACTAATGCAACCCCATACCATCAGAGATGCAGGCTTCTGAACTGAGCGCTGATAACAACTTGGGTCATCCTTCTCCTCTTTAGTCCGAATGGCACGGCGTCCCTGATTTCCATAAAGAACTTCACATTTTGATTCGTCTGACCACAGAACAGTTTTCCACTTTGCCACAGTCCATTTTAAATGAGCCTTGGCCCAGAGAAGACGTCTGCGCTTCTGGATCATGTTTAGATATGGCTTCTTCTTTGAACTATAGAGTTTTAGCTGGCAACGGCGGATGGCACAGTGAATTGTGTTCACAGATAATGTTCTCTGGAAATATTCCTGAGCCCATTTTGTGATTTCCAATACAGAAGCATGCCTGTATGTGATGCAGTGCCGTCTAAGGGCCCGAAGATCACAGGCACCCAGTATGGTTTTCCGGCCTTGACCCTTACGCACAGAGATTCTTCCAGATTCTCTGAATCTTTTGATGATATTATGCACTGTAGATGATGATATGTTCAAACTCTTTGCAATTTTACACGGTCGAACTCCTTTCTGATATTGCTCCACTATTTGTCGGCGCAGAATTAGGGGGATTGGTGATCCTCTTCCCATCTTTACTTCTGAGAGCCGCTGCAACTCCAAGATGCTCTTTTTATACCCAGTCATGTTAATGACCTATTGCCAATTGACCTAATGAGTTGCAATTTGCTCCTCCAGCTGTTCCTTTTTTGTACCTTTAACTTTTCCAGCCTCTTATTGCCCCTGTCCCAACTTTTTTGAGATGTGTTGCTGTCATGAAATTTCAAATGAGCCAATATTTGGCATGAAATTTCAAAATGTCTCACTTTCGACATTTGATATGTTGTCTATGTTTTGTTGTGAATACAATATCAGTTTTTGAGATTTGTAAATTATTGCATTCCGTTTTTATTTACAATTTGTTCTTTGTCCTAACTTTTTTGGAATCGGGGTTGTATTTAACATGGTTCCCCTAGACAAATCTAATCGCCTAGTAAACCTTCTAGGTACACTAATAGAAATATTATGGTCTGTTGACATAGATTTAAAAAGATGAACAAGATCCAGATACAAATGCCAGTAACACAAAGGAAGGAGTTCTGTCCTTGTAGTTAACGTCTGATCTAAACAAAAAAAATAATATATGCTTAGTTGCGCGCCTCTGGATTCTCTCAACTGAGTCGGGCAGGATAACTGATTGCGGAGCCCAGACCTGAGAGCAGTATGCCAAACAGCTTCTGACTAGGGATGTTAACCGATGACCGTTTGACCGATGGTTGACCGAATAAACGTCAACCGGTTAATTTTTTTTTTTGGTTGTCGGTTAAAAAAAAAATCAATCGTTTTGAAGCTGCCGATTTTGGAGCGGAGAACCTGGAATTCTGTGTTTGTAAATGCTTGGGGCATGCCATGCGGTGTAAGGATGACAGCTGACAAATCAGAAACACCCATTCAGTCATGTCCCGCCCTCCCGCCCCAGTTGAAGACAGCTGCCACTCAGCGAAAGAAAAGTGTAGACACAGGCTTTTTAGCTTACAAATTACTATTCTGTTTTTTTTTTTTAATTATTATTAGAAGGCACATTGAGTTTAGTCCTGCCTTGGCCAGTGCATTCTGAAAGTATGTTTCGGTCTGTAGCCAACAATGCATGTTATTGCAGATCATATCTCTCCACACAAACTAAAGGCGCAGATGCCGACTTTTGGAGGGAAGGGGAAAGAATTAAATGACAGCGGTGTCTGGAGGGGGAGTGACAAACGCAGCTTTTATGTCTGTGAGCCAAGTCGGTGACGGCTTCAGAGCAACTTCAATACCATGCAGTAATGGCGTTTTGATATTGGTAATGGCGTTATAACGATTGTAGCTAATTAATTAGATTACCCGGCGTTATAACAGCCTTTATTTTAACGCCGTTATTCCCATCACTGAATATTATGTACTTCTTCTAGCACTTGACTTTATTTTCAACGCCATCATGGCCAACTGAAACTGTCTCTAAGCTGGAGCCATTTGTCCTCCGCTCCAATACAAACCCCTCGACATCAGTGCTGCGTTTGACTAAATGTTTCGCGCTGTAGAAAAGGTAATGGAGGGCAGCGACTGGGACTGAATGTGTGGATGCTCGTGGTTAGATTTAGAATAGATTCTAATAATTCCAATTCTAGAATTTTAAACAGGGATGCAAACGGCGCGCCTTTTGGCGGATGCCGCCTTTTTCACGGCTGAATCATGCAGATCCGTTTTTTTTTTAGGGGGGGCGTTGGAGTGTCTGAATAATTTCATCAGAGTAAATTCTGTATTAAAATTACTAAATAAGCAAATGCCGTTACAGTCCATGAAACATGGGAAGTATGAGAAGAAAACAGTAAATCAGAAAGCTGCGCACATTTGCGCAGCTTTCTGACTTACTGTTTTCTTCTCATACTTTTACAGTCCATGAAACATAGGAAGTATAAGTATGAGAACAGTAAATCAGAAAGCTGCGCAAATGTGCGCAGCTTTCTGATTTACTGTTTTCTTCTCATACTTCCTATGTTTCATGGACTGTAACGGCATTTGCTTATTTAGTAATTTTAATACAGAATTTACTCTGATGAAATTATTCAGACACTCCAACGCCCCCCCTAAAAAAAAAAAATCGGATCTGCACGATTCAGCCGTGAAAAAGGCGGCATCCGCCAAAAGGCGCGCCGTTTGCATCCCTGATTTAAACTCGTAGGTTAACCGGCTAATGAGGCTCGGTGGTCGGTCAAGATTTTTTTTTAGTTTTTGCCATCCCTACTTCTGACCAGAGAGATGTAAAGTGACTTTTGCACCTTGAGATCTCTAACCTCAAAAGTAGATCTTCTAACAAAGCCCAACATTTTACTTGCTTTAGCTAAAACCAATTGGACATGAGGGTTCCACTTGAGATATGGCGTGACTGTAACACCGAGGTCCTTCTGTGACCTCAGTCATTTTGACAGGCCCATCCTTCAGTTGGTACGTGGACAGCAGAGGCTTGGAGCTTCTCGTGAATGACAGAAGCCCACACTTAGACAGATGGAGGTCCATCCTCCAGAGATCACACCAACTGCGTATGCTGTCAAGATCATTTTACAGGCATGCACTGTCCTCAGAGGTGTTAATTGTGCGCTAACAGTGTCGGTGTATAATGCAACAGACGATTACATGACCATGCAGGGTAAATCACTGACGAACAACAAGGGCCACAAGTATAGAGCCCTGTGGCACTCCAGAGAGTACTGGAAGTGACTGACGTTTTGCCCAAGACCATCACTCTGATAGCGATCAGAGAGGTAGTCCTTGAACCAGTCCAAAAGTTTACCCATAATACCAAACCACCGCAGCTTCATGAGGAGTAGGTGGTGATCGACTCTATCAAAAGCCTTGGCAAAGTTTAGGTATACTACGTCAGGTCAACTTATTGACCCCAGAATTCAAGTTATCTCATGTAGAACCTTTTAATAGCTGATCATTAAAATAGATAACCCCTTCAAAAAAAAAAAAACCATACTGAAGTTTGTACGGTTGGGCGGCAATGTGGTTGATGATTTGATTTTTGTTGTAAACACTGTTCCATTACTTTTGATGCCACTGGCAATAGTGCAATAGGCCTATAATTTGTCACTTCCTTCGTAGCCCCGCACTTGTGAATAGGGATGATATTTTGCCAATTTCCATGAGGACTGGACTTTCCCCAAGCTGAGACATTTGTTGAACAAGGAGCATAAAGAGTCAGATATAAAGTGCAGAGCCCCTTAACAGCCTGGCTGGAATCTTATCAGGGCCAGTTGCTTTATTCACATCCAATGATAGTAAAACGTCTCACACTTCAGTAGGGGAGAAGGAGATGGTACTAAATTGATTGGCAACAGTTTCCCTATCCGATGATAAAGGTGGAAACTGTCGTAGATACTCCTCACTCAAAAGGGGGTTTTTGAATACCAAATAAAAGTAATTATACAGTAGTGCAGTGATGTCGGCAGGATTATCAGTTGTTGTAGTAGCAAGGGTGTAACTTTGGGTCTACCACTGGGGGGGTTAAACTCATTTTATTTATTTATTGAATCATTTACTTGCATAAAAGGAATTATGCTAATTTGGCATTCCTGTATTAGAAATACATTGTGATACTTTTACTCTGATTTACTTAACATAGTTGCAGCTGTGCACTTGACTATTTATACCACAATGACACAGTAGTTAATTTAGTGTTTAAGCACTAGCTAGCAAGACTGTGGCAGCTTCCACTCAAGTGTGTGTGTGTGTGTGTGTGTGTGTGTGTGTGTGTGTGTGTGATTATATGGGGGGTATATTGGCTGGATCTGATTTTTGTGTAACCCCCGTGCAAATTACGCGCCAGTGTAGTAGTACCATCTTGTGTCCATGTCATTTTATTAGGGGCACTTGAAAGGCTGGAAACATTTGAAAACTGACCAGAACTTCTTAGGGCTGAATTTGAGCAAATGTGGCAAGGACTTGTAAACTTTCTTATTTTGGAGAGAGAGAGAGGAAAAAAAGTGTTTTACATTCGTGCCGGAGATTGCAAAACTTTTCCTGCAGGCTAAGGCTAAGCTTAGCCTTGTGTCTGGCAGGCTCTCTCCCTTTAAGAAATACTTGACATCACTGTCAATCCAAGGAGGGGTGTTACTTCTCTCAAAAAATTTTAAAGGAACATGAGTAGCTGCAGCACCAAGAAAAGTATCATTCCATCGTTGCCAATCTGAATCCATGTTTTCATTTGTTATACCTGCGGGAGAAAGGTCGACGTGTGACAAGGTTTCGGCCAGACCGTCCCAATCAGCGAGGCAATAATCAAAAACTGTACACGTGTCACATGCGGGAGACTTTACGAAAACTTCCCAGTCAAAAACAATAGGCTGTGGTCACTAAAAAGACCTAGTGATTGAGGTGGTATGCACGACAGGTTAGTGACCGCCTCAGGGGAGTTGGTGAACACAAGGTCAAGAATATTATTCGGTCTGGTCAGGTACATATTCATTTGCTCTAAATAAAAATCCGTAGTCACTTTTCTCTAAACTCAATTGACCCAGGGGAAGCATCCCTCACAGGAACAAGCTCAGAATTCCAAGTCAGGTTCGGGAAGTTAAAGTCACTGGTAATTAGTATTCTGTCATAGCTGGAAATGGTTTCTAGGAATGAAATAAACAAACCCAACCATTTGTCAAGATTCCAGCTTTGAGATGGGTAACAAACATGCAGCAGGCTCCTTTTCAAGTTGATAAGTTCCACTTCAATAGCAATAATCTCCAAGTGATCACTCCAGCTTCCTATATTTAAAGTTGTAAAACGAATATCGCTGCGTAGAACTATCAACATGCCACCGCCACCACCACGCTTGTCAACAGGGCGGTCTTTACAAATAATATTATAGCCATATGGGAGAATTTCAGAACTAATATTATTTGTAAAGACTGCCCTGTTGACAAGCGTGGTGGTGGCGGCGTGTTGATGTCACGAGAAAGACCCAATTAAAAGAAGAGCCCTTGGAAATGACGTAAAGAAACTCTGTATCCAGCTTAAAACCGCCTAATTTAAAACCAAGGCAGAGAAGATCAACTTGGCAAGCACCGTAATGTCGGGGAGGAATTCAGACTAATGAAACAACACACACTGATGGAAAGATCCAATAAGCTGCTGATACCACTATCCAAGCTAGATCACTTCTCTGAACACTTTGGTCCACGAACATATGAGCCCCAACTGGAATTAGAATACCCAGAGAACCATCCATATATACTACCACCAGATGATCTTCCTGACATTGACACGTCGGTCCCAGACAGCCCGGAAATTAAAGTAGGAATGAAGAGACTCAAGAATGGGGAAATGCATGGGAACGGATAAAATATATACCGAACACTTGAAAAATGCGATCTCGGAACGTTTCTTGGCGTACCTTATGCTCTTAGTGCCCCCCCCCCCCCCCCCCCCCCACCTTGGGGCCTCAGATCACTCCACTGTTATGCTAATGCAAGCATATAGGCCGCTGGTTAAAGTCACCAAACCAGCTACAAAGCAGATACGTGTGTGGCCAGAGGGGTCCTCAGAGGCACTCCAGGACTGTTTTTCCACCACTGACTGGAGCATGTTCAGACAGGCAGCCACCTACAACAACTCCACAGATCTCTAAGAGTACACAGAGACCGTCACTGCCTACATGAGGAAGTGCATGGATGACGTTACAGTCACCAGAACCATCTCCATTCGGGCCGATCAGAAACCTTGGCTGATGGGAAGTCCACAGGCTCCTGTGGGCTCGGAATGCCACCTTCAGAGCTGGGGACGAGGTGGGCCTGAGGACAGCTAGGGCCAACCTGTCACGAGGCATCAGGGTGGCCAAGAGACAGTATTCCAGGTACATTGCTGACTATTTCAACGACAGCAGAGACACCAGGAAAACTGTGGCGGGGGATTCAGACCATCACAGACTACGGTACAAGCCCTCGCCGCAGACCTGTGACAACTCCACGTTTCTGCTGAATCAGTTGAACGACTTCTTCGCTTGCTTTGAGGCAGACAACAGCACCACGGCACAGAAGACCCCACTACCTCCCAGCGACCAGGTGTTGATGCTGTCCCCAGACAGCATGAGGAGAGCTCTCAGGACAACAAATGCACGGAAAGCCCCGGGTCCTGATAACATTCCTGGTCGTGTCCTGAGAGACTGTGCCGAGGAGCTCACAGATGTCTTTACAGACATCTTCAACATCTTGTTGAGCCAGGATATTGTCCCCACGTGCCTCAAAGCCACCACCATCATCCCGGTCCCGAAGAAGCTGTCTCCCTCCTGCTTCAATGACTACCGCCCTGTTGCACTCACTCCCATTCTCATGAAGTGCTTCGAGCAGCTAGTCATGCAGCATATCAAGTCTGATCCTCGTAGATTGTGTCTGCGGGACGATTTTTGGTGATCCTCGTGGAAGAGCCACGGGAAGAGCGTGCTTTATGTGATCCTCGTAGATTTTGTCAGCGGGACGATTTTTGGTGATCCTCGTAGATTTTGTCTGCGGGACGATTTTATTTGGTGATCCTCGTAGATTTTGTCTGCAGGACGATTTTTGGTGATCCTTGTGGAAGAGCCACGGGAAGAGCGCGCTTTATGAGTTAAACCCATAATAATAATTAATCTCAAGGTTGATTCCTTTTTTGAACTTTATTTCATTTTATTATTTTATTTCTACTATTGTTTAATTCTTATTTTTCTTCCCCAATTATTTTATGTAATTTTATTTTCTATTGTTTACTGTTCTGCTTTTACTTCTGTAAAGCACATTGAACTGCCACTGTGTATGAAATGTGCTATATAAATAAACTTGCCTTGCCTTGCCTTGCCCCCCCCCTCCCCGGACCCTTTCCAATTTGCATATCGGTCCAACCGTTCGACTAATGACATCATCTCCACTGCCCTCCACTCAGCCCTCACCCACCTGGAGACAAAAGACTCATATGTCAGAATGCTGTTCATAGACTTTAGCTCAGCATTCAACACAATCATTCCTCAGCAGCCCATTCATAAACTGGACCAGCTGGGACTCAACACCTCCCTGTGCAACTGGCTGCTGGACTTCCTGACGGGGAGACCACAGGCTGTATGGGTTGGCAGCAACTCCTCCAGCACCATCACATTGAACACGGGGGCCCCCCAAGGATGTGTGCTGAGGCCCCTCCTCCTCACCCTGCTGACCCACGACTGCACACCAACATCCAGCTCTAATCTCTTCATTAAGTTTGTGGATGACACAACTGTGGTGGGTCTCATCAACAATGGCAATGAGACAATCTACAGGAGTGAGGTGAGGCACTTGGCCATGTGGTGCAAGGACAACAATCTCCACCTGAACGTGGAGAAGATGGAGATTGTTGTGGACTTCAGGAGAGCGCACACCCAGCATGCTCCACTATCTATCGATGGTGCTGCAGTGGAGAGGGTGAGCAGCACCAAGTTTCTGAAGACTTGTCCTGGAGCAACAACACTGCATCACTGGCCAAAAAAGCCCAACAGCGTCTGTACTTCCTCCGCAAACTGAGGAGAGCAAGAGTCCTGGCCCCCATCATGCACACATTTCTACAGAGGCACCATCGAGAACATCCTGACCAGTTGCATCACCGTGTCGTACGGTGCCTGCACCATGTCCTGCTGCAAGACTCTGCAGTGTGAGGGAAATTTAATGGATGAACATTATTATTCTCTGCTTCTGTATGCTGAGCTCAAGTGACTTAATGGATGAACATTATTATTCTCTGTGTTTCTGTATGTTGAGCTCAAGTGACTTAGTGAACTGAGAAAGATGTTTTTCCACATGCTGTAATCGCCTTTCTGTGGCCTTGGTGACAAGCAGGGTGCCTGAGTTCTCCATGCATCCGCCTGCACATACTGGAGCACGCCAGGTGCACGCTTTAACAAAGCTTTATAGAAAATCTTGAGCCAGTCATGTGAAGATGCAAGCAGTAAGCAAATGCCTTTAGAGTATAATAGATAACAGCCACTAAAACACAACTCAGAGTGCGCATACTCTCAGCATCATTGAAGTGATGTCGTCTTCTTCTCTCTTCTTCCTCTTTCCTTTCCTATTTTATATATCTGTTTTATATGATCTACTATAATAAATAACTGAAAAGATGACTGCTAAGTGTTCTGAAGTGTTTATTAGAAATTTCCATTACAATTTGGCGTCACTGGGTGGGCCCTATGCATCTGATCCTCGGACGACGGAACACTCCCAAGGCTACGGTGCGGAGCTGAGAACTCGGACGACAGACCAGGCCATCAGGGCTCACCGAACCAGTCAGTGATAACTTTGCATTCTTGTGTAAAGAAATTAGTGGAAACAGTATTTAAAGAATGATACAAGAAATGGACAGAGATTTGTCCTAGTATTTAAAGAATATAAGAGATAAACAGAAGTTTGTCCGAGCCCAGGAGGACTGCTAAGCTGTGGTACCATCAATATGTTTGCCGAAATGGATAAAACACAATTTTGAGACAATAAACCGTGAGTAGTTTATTGGGTTGTGTAAGAGAATTATCCGCCTAAGTGATGATTGGGTAATCGCTCGCCTACTTGAGGAGGGGAAGTACGGGTGCGTGTTTCGACGGATTCACATTCAACGAGTCGTAGGAATTGACTCTTGCTCCCTTTGTTCTGTGTGAACAACTGGCCCGTCGGAGGACCGGGATAGAGAGGTTATTATTTGGCACAGTTTGACATATGGGTAAAGGACTTGGGATTCCCTGAGAAGGGCAGTTTTAGTCCCAGGCAGATAGAACAGTTAGAAGAAAAGTTGAAACGGAAGGAAAAAGAAGAGTCTGCAGATAATGTTAAGTTCTTAGTGGACTGGAGGGCATTTTCTGCATGGAAAGAAGAAACACTTAAGAGAGAGTACAAAAGAGAGAAATGACAGGCAGGGCTCTCACCCTCTTCTCAGTGTTTGAAATTTCAGACGGACCCTGACCTGGAGTCTGCCCCACCACCCTGACACACACTGCCTCCTCAGCAAGGCGGAGCATCACTCCCACAAGCGCTTCACCCACAGAAAGGGGGAAAAATCAAGACAAAAAACCCCCTGAGCCTCTGGAATCTCTCCCAGCCTACCAGCCGCCTCCAGCATCAGCGCCTCCACTCGCTTCTCCATCACACACGAGTTCTGGTCCTGCATATGGTGATGGAAAAGACACCCTCCTGGACCTGACCACGTGCTCACCAGTGGGTCCACAAGGCCATAACCTAAAGTCTGAAGTCCTTCATCTTCCTGTGGTGGAAGTGGCTGGAGCTGACAGCGTGCTTCTAGTCCACAGACCCTGGATGACAGCTGATATGAAGGAAAGCATGGCTTCTCTTCCCAATGTGAGAGAGGTAGGAGGAAAGAGATTTGGTAACGAGCTGTTGATATTTTGCAGAGAATTCCGACCAACCACCCATGAACTTTGCCGCCTAATCATGATCAAGATGGGTATAGATTGGAACAAGGTTTCCAAAGAGTGGCCGGAAGCTGACCCAGCGAATGACTACACCAGACTGGAGCGCGGCTGGCAATGGTGAGTACAGAGATACCATCACTGCTCTCTGTGCTCGTCTGGACCGTGCTTTTGCCTTGAACATAGACATTACTAAGATCAGTATGTGTAAGCAAGAAGATGGTGAAGTGGTGTCAGCATTTCTTGCCTGTCTCACCGCTGTGTACGAGAAGCACAGTGGCCTGACCAGGCCCGTGACCCTGGCTGCAGTGGAGGGCACTCCTGAGCCTGACCAAGATCAAGCAGTACGCTGTGCATGCAGAAAAGCTGCTGAAAGAGAAGGAGAAGACAAAGTCAACACAAAGAGACCAAGACCTACACGCCGCCACTCTCACTCTTCTCCAGACTGTTCAGCCTGGACAAAGAGGAAGAGGCCCCATGAAGAGTACAGCAAAGCAGACTGACGGGCGGACTCCGGGAATGGGCCCCACACAGAGAACAGGGGAGGTAACACACACACACACACCTGATGATACACATAGACAGGAGCATTCACATAACGTTAAACACATTAGTAGCAGCAACTGCATGCAACAGCAAGACTACACAGAAACGCCCAATACACCAGTCCAGATAGATACACCTGAAGTTGCATTAAGTTTGTTAAAATACACAACTACTCCCTTCTCTAAACTCCCTTGTATGCCCCGCACTGTATGTGGGCATGTGTTAACCTTTTTAGTAGATTCTGGAGCAGGACACTCAGTGATACAACATGGGGTACTTCCAGTTGACCCACCGCTCAGCTCAAATTCTATTCAGACGATGGGCATCTCAGGACGACCTGTAACCGAAACTTTCTCAGTCAACCTCCCGTGTAAAAGCGAAGGAGGAATAGTTACATCCCACTCATTTCTCATCTCACATATGGTACATGTCCAGTAAATTTGTTATCACGTGATTTAATGTGCAAATTAGGAGTAAATCTCACGTCCACTCCAGATGGACTAACTATTGAAGTAACTGAAATGTGCGGTGTGCAGTATGGGTTTGGAAGCCCTCTGTATGTGTATGTCTGGTGGCTCTGCTCAAATCAACTCTCACAAACTCCAAAACACCTTGTACAGCTCGCACACTTGAACACCTCAACAGTTGACACAGGTTATATGAAAGAGGAAGATTTGCATTGCACAGCTCATGTTCACCAAGGACAAGATGTGGAGTTTGAAAAGACTTGGTTTGCAGACCCCCACGCGTGTGAAAGATTGACCCTCAAAACTACATATTGGTCTAAACATTATCGCGCTGTGCAGATCCATTTTACTCGTTGTCCGAACAACTGCATCAATGTTCGTCGCAGTGTTCTCAAGCATGTTATACGCGGCCTCGTGTCAGAGGACTCTGAGGTTGGCTGCTGCCAGCATGATTTCTTTGACATCGTTAATTCTATACCCCATGTCTCATTAGCAAAGCCACAAGCCGGCCATTGGAAAGATGTGGGGAAGTGGGTCAGGAAGTGCGCAGCCAATGACAATGAATGGTCCCGAACAGAGGACCCTCGTGTGTTGTTTTGCCAAAAGCTTGGGGTCTACAAACAAAGTCATGCTATGTGTGTGCATGTTAAGCGCAGCGTAATATTAGCCACTGATGACCGGGATCCTGGGGACCCCGGCCATAGTGGCCTGTTTGTCTCTGTTTCCACAGGCATAACTCCAGCAGAGGTGCACCCCAAATTGGCGGGAGCTCCAAATTCCGTTTGGGCGAAGGGTAAACATGATGTAGGCCTAATAAAGAATGCTGAACCAGTGGTGATCACCCCCAAATCAGATTTCAGGCCTAGACAGACCCAGTACCCACTCAAACCAGAAGCAATTGCAGGTATAAGACTGGTCTTTGATTCGTTGCTGAAGGCAGATGTAATTGTCCCTTGCCAAGACTATCCAGTGTGCACTCCTATTTTCCCAGTTAAGAAGGCAAGAAAACCGTCCCAGCCTGATGAGTGGAGGTTTGTCCAAGATCTGCAAGCAGTCAATGCTGCGGTTGTCCCGTGCACACCTGATGTCCCTAAAGAGCTCCCTGCAGACCACACCCACGCTGGGACTGCCTGACCCCAATAAACCATTTGTTCAAACTGTAGATGAAAATAAGGGTTTTTATGACCTCTGTTCTTTTGCAGAAACATGGGGATAGATGGGCGGCACGGTGGTGTAGTGGTTAGCGCTGTCGCCTCACAGCAAGAAGGTCCAGGTTCGAGCCCCGTGGCCGGCGAGGGCCTTTCTGTGTGGAGTTTGCATGTTCTCCCCGTGTCCACGTGGGTTTCCTCTGGGTGCTCCGGTTTCCCCCACAGTCCAAAGACATGCAGGTTAGGTTAACTGGTGACTCTAAATTGGTCCCACATGCTGTCTCCCTGCTTCTGTTGGAGAAAAAGATGTCACATTTGTCAGCACAGAGATGGTTAAAGTAGAACACTGTCATACTTGATATGCCTAACATCATTGTGAAACATTGTTCTTTTCTGAATTCTGCCTCTCTTCTCCCTACAGAGGACGATGGAGAGCCACATGACTGTGTTGCTCTCACTAACGATTTTTGTTCCCCCAGGGCAGACTTAAAGAGCGGCCCTTTTGGAAAATCCAGACATGGTCCTCTATGTGGATGGTTCAGCCTCCAGAGACCCAGAGACGGGAAAGAACAAAGTAAGTTTTGCTGTAGTCTCAGATCACGAGGTCCTCAAGGTGTCGTGTCTGCCCTCAAACCTGTCGGCGCAGGCCGCAGAGCTCTGTGCCCTTATCGAGGCATGCAAATTGGCTGCAGGGTGATCTGTCAATATTTTTACAGACAGTATGTATGCATTTGGCGTTGTGCACGATTTTGGCACCATTTGGAAACACAGAAATTCTCACTAGCACAGGATCTCCCATTGCACATCATAAACTGGTCTCTGAGTTGTTGGATGCTATTCTACTCCCTAGAGCCATTGCTGTGTGTAAGTGTGCTGGCCATACTAACAATACTGATCTTGTGTCTCAAGGAAATGCCAGGGCGGACGCGGCAGATAAGTGTGCAGCCTTAACTTCCAGTTCACCCTCTAACCTTGCTTTTTCCTCAGGTTTCTACCCTGTTTACAGCTAGCAGACCTTCAGAGCACTGCCACCCAGGACGAGAGACAAGTCTGGAAACAGGCCGGCTGTATCTTTGCAAACTTGGTCTAGGTTTGTCCCTCGGGCAGTCCCTGTCTACCAAAACACATGTTCTCTTTCTATGCAAAATTGGCACATGGGCTCACTCATATGTCAAAAGGGGGGATGGTAGCAGAAGTAACAAAGAGATGGTTCACCAAGGGGTTTTCAAATTATGCTGCGAAATTTTGCAAGCAATGCTTGATATGTGCACAACATAATGCAGGTCAAGGTATCAGACTACAGTAACTCAAGCAGCACACCCAATACCAGACAAACCATTTGATCACCTCCAAATGGACTTTATTGAACTGACACCTAGTGAAGGGAAAAGGTATTGCCTGGTAATAGTTGACATGTTTTCAAAATAGGTTGAAGTATTCCCCACAGCTAAACAAGACTCAGAGGCAGTAGTCAAAGCACTCCTGAGAGGTGTAATTCCTAGGTGGGGGATACCTAGCAAAATCTCAAGTGACAATGGAAGACCCTTTGTTAATGCAGCCTTAAAGAAAATGGGAGCATTCCTAGGGATAGACCTGAAACAACATTGTGCCTCCTATCCTGCCAGTGCAGGAGCAGTAGAGAGGGAAAATGGGTCACTTAAAAATAAACTAAGCAAAACTTGTGCAGAAACAGGGCTAGGATGGACAAAGGTCCTCCCTGTAGTACTCACACAAATGAGGATGCAAACTAGGCCTAAACATGGGTTAAGCCCATTTGAAATTCTGTTTGGACGAGTACCCAACACAGGGATAGGGCCAGCCCAAGGAACACTGCTGGACACCACACTGTGTGATGATGCAATGTTGAATTACTGTGCAACATTGTCCTCTGCTTTGAAGTCTATCCACAAACAGGTAAAAGAAGCACTTCCCAAACCCGCTGAGGGACCTCTGCATGATCTACAACCAGGGGATTGGATAGTGGTGAAGGACTTGTGATGAACCAAGTGGAACAAGCCATGGTGGAATGGCCCATTCCAGGTCCTGCTCACGGCCCCAACGGCAGTGAAGGTAACAGGCAGAGTGATGTGGATCCACGCTAGCCACTGCAGGAGGGTTCCTGAACCGGCTGAGCAGGAGGAAAAGGAAGGCCTAAGTGACCCGGGTGCTGGTAAAGCTCATGAGGAAGAAAGGCATCACTACATGGAACAGTGCGAGTATCACATCAATCATGCACGCACCCTCAATAGGGAAGAGTATTTCAGTGTCTAGGCGATAGATAAGTCTTAGAGTTTTGAGTTTCCTCCAAGCTCTGGTGAGGTGGGACGAGGGCTGATAGGGCATGCCCGCCCTCTGAGCACCAATACACATCAAGAAGGGCAAGGGTTAACTCGGTAACATCATTGAGGCACTGAAAAAGATGCGCAAGGTTGCTGAACAATTACAAGCAGATGAACATGGAGTTGAAGACAGCTGATCATGTTAGTTCAGTGGATGGAAGACTCTGATTCTATCCACTATACCGGTCCTGGGCTTAGTGATTGTGATGCTATGTTTGCTCCCTGTTTTCTGTCAATGTTGTATGTCTGTGTTTCAGAGGCAGCTGACAAATATCGGTTACCAGATGGTGAAAATAGACCCAGACGACTTGCCTGACTGGCCTCCAAACCCACACGAAGACTACAACCCACCATTCGATGACATCAGCACAGCTGACATGAAATTAGCCCTGACTTGAAACACTTTCATTATGATTGTTTCCTGTTCTATTATTCCTGATCTATGTATATGGCTTGCTAGCATTTATTTAAAATGTCCATGTCTTACAAAACAGCCTTAGCATTATCCCTGTACACTCAATGACGTGTTAAGTCGAATCTCTCTGAGAACTTTTGTCACTGAAACTGTGTACAGTTCTTTTCTTTTAGCAATTATTATCCTGTAGGATAAAAAGGGGGGGGAAATGTGAGGGAAATTTAATGGACGAACATTATTATTCTCTGTGTTTCTGCATGTTGAGCTCAAGTGACTTAGTGAACTGAGAAAGATGTTTTTCCGCGTGCTGTAATCGCCTTTCTGTGGCCTTGGTGATGAGCAGGGTGCCTGAGTTCTCCATAACTATGCATCCGCCTGCACATACCAGAGCACGCCAGGTGCATGCTTTAACAAAGCTTCATAGAAAATCTTGAGCCAGTCACGTGAAGATGCAAGCAGTAAGCGAATGCCTTTAGAGTATAATAGATAACAGCCACTAAAACACAACTCAGAGTGCGCGTACTCTCAGCATCATTGAAGTGATGTCTTCTTCTTCTCTCTTCTTCCTCTTCCCTTTCCTATTTTATATATCTGTTTTATATGATCTACTATAATAAATAACTGAAAAGATGACTGCTAAGCGTTCTGAAGTGTTTATTAGAAATTTCCATTACAGCAGCGCATCGTGAGAGCAGCTGAGAGGATCACTGGTGTCTGTCTTCCTTCTCTATCGGATATCTATAACTCCTGCCTTACCCGCAAAGCAATCAGGATTGCAGGTGACCCCACCCACCCATCCATCTCACAGCCTCTTCAGTCTGCTGCCGTCGGGGAGGAGACTGTGGAGTCTCTGGGCCAAAACCAGTAGGCTCAAGGGCAGTTTCTTTCACCAGGCGGTCAGGGGGCTCAACTCCCTCCCTGTTCTGCCCCTCCTCCCCCCTGCCACTGATTCTGCTTGCACACACCCCTGCCCCCCCCCCCCCCCCCCTTCAGCATCTGACATGTCACCCTCACAGTTTCCACCCCCCAACACACAGACACACACACACACTCAATGTTCATTAACACACTGAACTCAGGGACTGCACATTTCACTTTACCTTGCTCATTTGCACTATTCTGCACTACCTCACCTTAACAGTTATAAGTTTGTTTATACTGCTTATTTCATGTTTACCTGCTATACCTCAAGTACCCTTGACTGTTTTTTTGCTCCAATTTGGTGTGTATACAGTGGGGCAAAAAAGTATTTAGTCAGCCACCAATTGTGCAAGTTCTCCCACTTAAAAAGATGAGAGAGGCCTGCAATTTTCATCATAGGTACACTTCAACTATGAGAGACAGAATGGGGGAAAGAATCCATGAAATCACATTGTAGGATTTTCAATGAATTAATTGGTAAATTCCTCGGTAAAATAAGTATTTGGTCACCTACAAACAAACAAGATTTCTGGCTCTCACAGACTTGTAACTTCTTTAAGAGGCTCCTCTGTCCTCTACTCATTACCTGTATTAATGGCACCTGTTTGAACTCGTTATCAGTATAAAAGACACCTGTCCACAACCTCAAACAGTCACACTCCAAACTCCACTATGGCCAAGACCAAAGAGCTGTCAAAGGACACCAGAAACAAAATTGTAGACCTGCACCAGGCTGGGAAGACTGAATATGCAATAGGTAAGCAGCTTGGTGTGAAGAAATCAACTGTGGGAGCAATTATTAGAAAATGGAAGACATACAAGACCACTGATAATCTCCCTCGATCTGGGGCTCGACGCAAGGTCTCACCCTGTGGGGTCAAAATGATCACAAGACCGGTGAGCAAAAATCCCAGAACCACACGGGGGGACCTAGTGAATGACCTGCAGAGAGCTGGGACCAAAGTAACAAAGGCTACCATCAGTAACACACTACGCTGCCAGGGACTCAAATCCTGCAGTGCCAGATGTGTCCCCCTGCTTAAGCCAGTACATGTCCAGGCCCGTCTGAAGTTTGCTAGAGAGCATTTGGATGATCCAGAAGAGGATTGGGAGAATGTCATATGGTCGATGAAACCAAAATAGAACTTTTTGGTAAAAACTCAACTTGTCGTGTTTGGAGGAGAAAGAATGCTGAGTTGCATCCAAAGAACACCATACCTACTGTGAAGCATGGGGGTGGAAACATCATGCTTTGGGGCTGTTTTTCTGCAAAGGGACCAGGACGACTGATCCGTGTAAAGGAAAGAATGAATGGGGCCATGTATCGTGAGATTTTGAGTGAAAACCTCCTTCCATCAGCAAGGGCACTGAAGATGAAACGTGGCTGGGTCTTTCAGCATGACAATGATCCCAAACACACCACCCGGGCAACGAAGGAGTGGCTTCGTAAGAAGCATTTCAAGGTCCTGGAGTGGCCTAGCCAGTCTCCAGATCTCAACCCCATAGAAAAACTTTGGAGGGAGTTGAAAGTCCATGTTGCCCAGCAACAGCCCCAAAACATCACTGCTGTAGAGATCTGCATGGAGGAATGGGCCAAAATACCAGCAACAGTGTGTGAAAACCTTATGAAGACTTAGAGAAAACCTTTGACCTCTGTCATTGCCAACAAAGGGTACACAACAAAGTATTGAGATGAACTTTTGTTATTGACCAAATACTTATTTTCCACCATAATTTGCAAATAAATTCTTTAAAAATCAGACCATGTGATTTTCTGGATTTTTTTTTCTCATTTTGTCTCTCATAGTTGAGGTATACCTATGATGAAAATTACAGGCCTCTCTCATCTTTTTAAGTGGGAGAACTTGCACAATTGGTGACTGACAATACTTTTTTGCCCCACTGTGTGTGTGTGTGTATATATATATATATATATACACACACACATACATACATATATAATGTGTGTGTGTGTGTGTGTATGTATGTATATATATATATATACACACACACATACATACATATATAATGTGTGTGTGTGTATGTGTGTATGTATTTATATATGTGTGTGTGTATACATATGTGTGTGTGTGTGTGTGTGTGTGTGTGTGTGTATATATATATATATATATATATATATATATATATACACACACACACACACACACACACACACATATATATATATATACACGTGTGCATGTATATATGTGTGTGTGTATACACACACACACACACACACACACATACATACATACATACATACATATATATATAATGTGTGTGTGTGTATGTATGTGTATATGTGTGTGTGTGTGTGTGTGTGTGTGTGTGTGTGTGTGTGTGTGTGTATATATATATATATATATATATATATATATATACGTGTGTATGTATATATATATATGTGTGTGTGTGTGTGTATATATGTGTGTATATATATATATATATATATATATATATATATATATATATATATATATATATACGACTGTTTAGACTATGTCTAGTTCTTATCTAGGCAAGGCAAGGCAAGTTTATTTATATAGCACATTTCATACACAGTGGCAGTTCAATGTGCTTTACAGAAGTAAAAGCAAAACAGTAAGCAATAGAAAATAAAATTACATAAAATAAATGGGGAAGAAAAATAATAAGAATTAAACATCTAGAGTGTTTATACTGTTTGTATTATTTATTTAAATTATTCTTATTTCAATTATTCTATTTTTTATTTATTGCATTGCCTGTTTGCACCGTGGGTCAGAGAGGACTGAAATTTCATCTGTGCTGTATGTCAAGCATGTATAGCATATTTGACAATAAAGTTGACTTGACTAGTGAGCTTGATATGGACACATCTTCAAGTACCAAGTCGATGGCTCACGGCAAGCATCACATGTCTCTACAAATGTGGTCTGAGGTCAGATGAAATATCTTGAAATTGGACTGAAAGCCCTCAAATAGTAGCAGTCCTTAGAGCTTTCTACACTAGCACAAATGTGTACATCAAAGGTTCCACCAGACTGTTTGATACTCGGGTCGGATGTAGACAAGGCACCCTGGAGTCTCCGACTCTTTTCAATATCTGCATGGATTTTGTGGTCAGGATTGCTTGTCATGAAGTGGAGAGGTTTTATCCAGAGATGGGCTTCAAAATCAAGTACTGCATTCCTAACGAGGTATCACCAAGGGAACTCCGGAAAAAAACAAGTGCAAGAGGGGAGAATAGAATAACTGAGCTGCTATATGCAGACGACCAAGCCGTTTTTGCGGAGTCAATTGAACAACAAACCATCCTCTGGATTTATGATAATGCGTATACTCTGTTTGGATTGAAAATGTCACACACCAAAACAGAAACGATGGCCTTTAATATCGATGAAGTTGTCAAGAACCAAGAGAGCCTCGTCTATGTAAACGGGAATAAAATAATGTGTGAGGACTCCGATACCTAAATTACACATCACAAACTCCAGCAAGGACACGCAGACCCTTCGCTTGAGAATTGGATCCGCATTTGAAAAATGGAACGAGCTTAAACATGTCCTTACAGATCAGTGTATAAACCTGTCTACTAGAGTAAAGTTCCTCACTGCATGTGTGAGATCCTGACTCTTGTACAGTGTACAGACATGGCAACTGACTACAAAGTCAGTCGCAAAGATAGAGGTCGTATGGAATGGATTTCTGAGGAAGATGGTGAAGTGTGGATACAGAAGGATGATAGAACTGAAGAAAATGCAAATAATGATAAACAGGATTGGAGATTCAAATTCTCAAATGCAGACCTACACCGCATTACTGAGACAAAACCAGTCAAGTCCTTCTGCTTATACCAGCAATTAAAATACCTGGCACATGTCTGCAGGATGGATAACTTGACTGGTTTTGTCTCAGTAATGCGGTGTAGGTCTGAGACATAAGGAAACGGATACTTTTTGTCAAACGCTCCCCAAGTTGGATGAGCTTGGGGATAGATGCCCCGCAGATAAGGAGAATGATGATGGATAGGACAATGATGATGGATAGGAATGATGATGGATAGGATGATGGATTGTCACTCGTGCGACAAGGCTTTTGCAGATAGCTTTTCGCAGACAGATGTAATTTATTGTTGAGCGGGGATAATAGGCGTGCGCGATGTTATTCACCGGCACAACGCAAGGGGGCGCGAAGTCGCTAGGAGTAGTTGGTGGGTGTGGTTAGTGGAGTGTTTATCCTCCGGTTACTTATAATGACTAGAACTTTTTTTTTTATAATGACTAGAACTGGAGTCGTATAGATGTACGTACTTCCTCAATCAACCGCTCTTCATGCTGCTCCATCTTCACTTGTGTTTTTAAAAATGCCGGTCGTGAAAACAAAACAAACCGGGAAAGTAGGGAAGCGGAAGTGCATGTACAGCGGATGTAGATTGGACCAATCAGAGCCCTCTTGTCTGCGGCGCTGTCTGCGAAGCTTCTGCGGTGGTCACAATTTTTGGGAGGTGCGCGCAGAGCGTCTGCGAAGGTGGGGGGCTACGCAGACACTGTCTGCGACGCTGTCTGCGAGGACTGGGTTGTCAGCATAAATTGGCCTTTAAGGAGTCAAAATCTCCAGAAAGGGGAACATGATGATGAGGCCTTTATGGTAGAGTGGCCAGACAAAAACCACTCCTTAGTAAAAGGCACATGACTGCCTGCTTGGAGTTTGCCAAAAAGCACCTAGAGGACTCTCAAACCATGAGAAACAAGATCCTCTGGTCTGAAAAAACCAAAATTGAACTTTTTGGCATGAATACCAAGCGTCACCTCTGGAGGAAACCAGGCACCGCTCATCACCTGGTTAATGCCATCCCTACAGTGAAGCATGGTGGTAGCATTAGGGTGTGGGGATGTTTTTCAGCAGTGGGAATGGGGCGACTAGTCCTGATAGAGGGAAAGATGAATGCAGCTAAGTACACAGAGATCCTTGAAGAAAACCTGCTCCAGAGCGCTCGGGACCTCAGATTGGGGTGAAGGTTTACCTTCCAACATGACAATGACCCAAATCACACAGCCACTCTTTTGTTCTCTTGGCTGCGGAGAAAGTCTGTGAAGGTCATTAAGTGGTCCAGCCAGAGCCCAGACCTGAATCCAATTGAACATCTGTGGAAGGAGCTGAAAATGTCTGTGGACCGATGCTCCCCATCTAACCTGATGGAGCTTGCAAGGCTGTGCGAAGAGGAATGAGCAAAAATGTCCAGATACAAGTGGGCCAAGCTCATAGCTTCTTTCCCAAGAAGCCTTGAAGCTGTAATTCCTGCCAAAGGTGCATCAAGTAAGTATTAGGCAAAGGGTGTGTACAGATATGTAAGTAAAATTAGTGTTTTTTTCATATATATTATTACACACATGCTGGTCACATATTTAGCTTTAAAGCGAAATGCAATGGAAATACAGTGCCTTGCAAAAGTATTCATACCCCTTGAACTTTTTCACATTTTTCCACCTTACAACCACAAACTTAAAAGTTTTTTATTGAGATTTTATGTGATAGACCAACAAAGAGTAGCACATAATTGTGAAGTGAAATGAAAATTATAAATGGTCTTCAAAATTTTAAACAAATAAAAATCTGAAAAATGTGGTGTGCATTTGGATTCAACCCCCTGTACTCTGATACCTCTAAATACAATCCAGTGCAATCAATTGCCTTCAGAAGTCATCTAATTAGTTAAAAGAGTCCTACTGTGTGTAATTTACTCTCAGCATAAATACACTTGTTCTGTGAAGGCCTCAGTGGTTTGTTAGAGAACACTGAAGAACAAACAGCATCATGAAGACCAAAGAACTCACCAGACAGGTCAAGGATAAAGTTCTGGAGAAGTTTAAAGCAGGGTTGGGTTATAAAAAAATATCCCAAGCTCTGAACATCTCAGGAAGCACTGTTCAATCCATCATTCAAAAATGGAAAAAGTATGGCACAACTGCAAACCTACCAAGACATGGCCATCCACCTAAACTGAGAGAGCAAGCAAGGAGGCCCATGATCACTCTGGAGGAGCTGCAGAAATCCACAGCTCAGGTGGGAGAATCTGTGCACAGGACAACTAGAAGTCATACACTCTACAAATCTGGCCTTTTTTGGAAGAGTGGCAAGAAGAAAGCCATTGTTGAAAGATAGGCATAAGAAGCCATGTAGGGGACACGGCAAACATGTGGAAGAAGGTGCTTTGGTTAGATGAGACCAAAGTTGAACTTTTTGGCCTAAATGCAAAGTGCTATGTGTGGCAGAAAACTAACACTGCTCATCACCCTGCACACACCATCCCCACTGTGAAACATGGTGGTGGCAGTATCATGCTATGGGGATGCTTTTCTTCAGCAGGGACAGGGAAGCTGGCCAGAGTTGATGGGAAGATGGATGGAGCTAAATACAGGGCAATCCTGGAAGAAAACCTGTTGGAGGCTGCAAAAGACTTGAGACTGGGAAGGAGATTCACCTTCCAGCAAGACAATGACCCTAAACATACAGCCAGAGCTACAATGGAATGGTTTAGATCAAAGAATATTCATGTGTTAGAATGGCCCAGTCAAAGTCCAGACCTAAATCCCATTGAGCATCTGTGGCAAGACTTGAAAATTGCTGTTCACAGACGCTCTCCATCCAATCTGGCTGAGCTTGAGCTATTTTGCAAAGAAGAATGGGCAAAAATTTCAGTGTCTAGATGCGCAAAGCTAGTAGAGACGTACCACAAAAGACTTGCAGCTGTGATTGCAGCAAAAGGTGGCTCTACAAAGTATTGACGCAGGGGGGCTGAATACTAATGCACATCACATTTTTCAGATTTTTATTTGTTTTAAAATTTTGAAGACCATTTATCATTTTTGTTTCACATCACAATTATGTGCTACTCTGTGTTAGTCTATCACATACAACCCCGATTCCAAAAAAGTTGGGACAAAGTACAAATTGTAAATAAAAACGGAATGCAATAATTTACAAATCTCAAAAACTGACATTGTATTCACAATAGAACATAGACAACATATCAAATGTCGAAAGTGAGACATTTTGAAATTTCATGCCAAATATTGGCTCATTTGAAATCTCATGACAGCAACACATCTCAAAAAAGTTGGGACAGGGGCAATAAGAGGCTGGAAAAGTTAAAGGTACAAAAAAGGAACAGCTGGAGGACCAAATTGCAACTCATTAGGTCAATTGGCAATAGGTCATTAACATGACTGGGTATAAAAAGAGCATCTTGGAGTGGCAGTGGCTCTCAGAAGTAAAGATGGGAAGAGGATCATCAATCCCCCTAATTCTGCGCCGACAAATAGTGGAGCAATATCAGAAAGGAGTTTGACAGTGTAAGATTGCAAAGAGTTTGAACATATCATCATCTACAGTGCATAATAATCAAAAGATTCAGAGGATCTGGAAGAATCTCTGTGCGTAAGGGTCAAGGCCGGAAAACCATACTGGGTGCCTGTGATCTTCGGGCCCTTAGATGGCACTGCATCGCATACAGGCATGCTTCTGTATTGGAAATCATAAAATCGGCTCAGGAATATTTCCAGAGAACATTATCTGTGAACACAATTCACCGTGCCATCTGCCGTTGCCAGCTAAAACTCTATAGTTCAAAGAAGAAGACGTATCTAAACATGATCCAGAAGCGCAGACATCTTCTCTGGGCCAAGGCTCATTTAAAATGGACTTTGGCAAAGTGGAAAACTGTTCTGTGGTCAGACGAATCAAAATTTGAAGTTCTTTATGGAAATCAGGGACGCCGTGTCATTCGGACTAAAGAGAAGAAGGACGACCCAAGTTGTTATCAGCGCTCAGTTCAGAAGCCTGCATCTCTGATGGTATGGGGTTGCATTAGTGCATGTGGCATGGGCAGCTTACACATCTGGAAAGACACCATCAATGCTGAAAGGTATATCCAGGTTCTAGAGCAACATATGCTCCCATTCAGATGATGTCTCTTTCAGGGAAGACCTTGCATTTTCCAACATGACAATGCCAAACCACATACTGCATCAATTACAGCATCATGGCTGTGTAGAAGAAGAGTCCGGGTACTGAACTGGCCAGCCTGTAGTCCAGATCTTTCACCCATAGAAAACATTTGGCGCATCATAAAACGGAAGATACGACAAAATAGACCTAAGACAGTTGAGCAACTAGAATCCTACATTAGACAAGAATGGGTTAACATTCCTATCCCTAAACTTGAGCAACTTGTCTCCTCAGTCCCCAGACATTTACAGACTGTTGTAAAGAGAAAAGGGGATGTCTCACAGTGGTAAACATGGCCTTGTCCCAACTTTGTTGAGATGTGTTGTTGTCATGAAATTTAAAATCACCTAATTTTTCTCTTTAAATGATACATTTTCTCAGTTTAAACATTTGATATGTCATCTATTTTCTATTCTGAATAAAATATGGAATTTTGAAACTTCCACATCATTGCATTCCGTTTTTATTTGCAATTGGTACTTTGTCCCAACTTTTTTGGAATCGGGGTTGTAAAATCTCAATAAAAAACTTTGAAGTCCGTGGTTGTAAGGTGGAAAAATATGAAAAAGTTCAAGGGGTATGAATACTTTTGCAAGGCACTGTAAAACACTTTGCACTGTTGCAGAGTAAATCCCTCTGTCACCACTGCTGTGTGAAAGGGCACTTTTGGGGCACGAGTTAGTTTAGATCAGATCATGCAAGCTCACAGAAGCCGATCCAGACTTTTTTTTAAGAGGATGGTGGAAAAACTGTAGACATCTCATCCCCGTCCATCCAGCATTAAGCGCTAAGGAATTTCTTAATCATGCTGAACACTGTTTCTATATCAACAAACTCCGCTGAGCCACCAACTCATCCGCTCGAGCACATTTTAATAATTGGTACAATCATAAAAGGTAACATCAGCCACAGGTTTGTTATTTTGTTCATTATTGCACCAATTTATTTACTTTCTCATTATCAGCGGTCAACTAGTAGAAATTAGTCGTTGTCTAACCCCAGTGGATCATTAGAGGCTACCTGCTGAAATTCAGTCATGTGGCCTCAGGGGCCAAAGGGCACACTCTTAACTCCACTTGACCTTTGTCTACCTCGAGTTTAGGTGCAGGATGTGGAATGTTGGTCCAAAGTGAGATGTCTTATGCTTTCCTGTCTTTTTGCTCCTCTTTCACATCACCTGTTTGAGTGAAGTCATGGAAAACCCAGCCTGTGGCCTAAAAATGTGGAAACTCCAGACATGTGTTAATCCATGCAAGCATTTACAATGTACATCCATGCATTTGCTTTTCATTAGTGACATTTCAAGTGATTTTAGAAGGACTAGAACAAATGCTAATAAAGAAATTGATCATTTTATTTGAGTTATTTGTTAATTTGCATTTATTGGAAGTGTATCATATTTTAAAAAGTCATTTTTATTTAAAATCCACTTTAGGCGGCTCGTCCACTTCATTACTGACGGTCCATACACTGCTGTATGTTTTCACTGTTTAACGATGCTATTAGTGTGCTCGTGATGTTTGCTGGTGTTGACCTAGTGTCTGTGTGCGAGGTGGCTTTTCAAAGACTGCACCCAGTGTCTGCCTTTGCTTTTGTTTATCCTTGCTTTTTTTTCTTCTGTATCTGTGGATAACACCTTACAGATATCCTGAAAAGATTAAAATTAAAAAACGAAGTCATAAGTGTCAAGTGCTGATACCAGAAACTCCTTCCATAAATGTTAAATAAACATCTCTTGAATGGGGAAATGATGGATGGATGGATGGATGGATGGATGGATGGATGGATAACTTTACTGATCCCTTTGGGAGGGTTCCCTCAGGGAAATTAAAATTCCAGCATCATTACAGAATAAACAGAGAATAGAAAATAGAGAAAACTTCTAGATAAATTATTAACATATTCAAATATAAAATATGAAATAAAAGAAATAATGAATGAGCACACCTATTAACTATTGTCAGAGCTGCTGGTTTAGAAAATTAGTCCAAACCTTCGGACAAATATAATCCAGAATATTGTGTGTGTGTGTGTGTGTGTGTGTGTGTGTGTGTGTGTGTGTGTAATGGTAAAAAGAGAAGAGGAGGAGCTTATGAAAGTGAACAAGATCAGTTATATAAAGGTGTGGAGGAACTTGAGCATCCTCTGTCTGTCACGCTCTCTCTCTCTCTCTCTCTCTCTCTCTCTCAGGATGCTAGGACGAGTGCTTCTCAGGACAGCATTACTGCTTTTGTTGGCTCAGCCAATGCTTCAGGGGGAAACAGGTAGGTAAAACACACAGTAAGTTACCTTATACACAATGTTATACTGTTATTCTTCTTGGCATTCTTAGAAATACTGTTTAGACTGGAGAAATTGTATTATGAAATGTGGATTAAAATTTGTTTATTTTAGAAACTAATAAGCAAAATTCAGGGTTTTACGTCAGGAATGTAACTGAATATATATTTAACAGTTATTCCACAAAATCGAGTTGTACATGAGCAGATAGCCATCAAGGCACGTAGCACTGAGTTGGCTATAAGCCATGTATGACAAGATTGAGTGGAATAACTGTTTTGTTCTATCCACAGTCACTGGATTTTGAGAAACAGCATTTTTATTTTTTGCAAATTTGATAAATTAAAAACTTTATACAAAACTTCCAACAAAATTATTTCTGCTTAGAATGTAAACAAATCTGCAAAATGACAGTAACAATTTGTGAAAAATGCTATAATAATTCTTGAAAAATAAAAGATACGGTCTTGCCATCAAATACTTTTATTTCATATTTTGTTGCTTTTTTTTGAGGGGGTTTGTTTTCAGGTAGAGTTTGCATTTCATCCTCAATTGGTTCAGCAACACACTGCCATTTTGTTTTTCTCTACTCATGGTATAGGAGTAGCCAATCAGAGGTGCGATTCCGCATATCCAGTGAATGTGGATAAATCTTATCTCATTATCTAGCCGCTTTATCCTGTTCTACAGGGTCGCAGGCAAGCTGGAGCCTATCCCAGCTGACTACGGGTGAAAGGCGGGGTACACCCTGGACAAGTCGCCAGGTCATCACAGGGCTGACACATAGACACAGACAACCATTCACACTCACATTCACACCTACAGTCAATTTAAAGTCACCAGTTAACCTGCATGTCTTTGGACTGTGGGGGAAACCGGAGCACCCGGAGGAAACCCACGCGGACACGGGGAGAACATGCAAACTCCGCACAGAAAGGCCCTCGCCGGCCACGGAGCTCGAACCCGGACCTTCTTGCTGTGAGGCAACAGCGCTAACCACTACACCACCATGCCACCCTGTTTTTATTATTATTATTATTATTATTATAATACCCCATTTTCTCCTCATATTGGTCCATGTCATACACCTACCAATCATGTCGGGCAAAGACTACGCCAGAGACAACCTCTACATCTTACTGAACTCCCTAACACGATAAAAGCTCTTCTGCATACATGAGTACACAAACACCTGTGATTGGCTAGTATCAGTGTGATTGATCGAGAGGAACAGAGAGTACAACCAGTTTTGCTCTCTTGACTCCTGGCCATGGACGGCTGCAGCGTCACTGGGATTCAAACTCAAGATCTTCCTATGGTGACTCAAGTCAACCTTTTTCAGTTGTGCCACTCAGGAGACCGCCACTTGAGATCCTGCAAGGAGCTGAATATAAGTCATGCGAGTGAGGTTTTTATGTTCATATGGCGCTTGAAAGGCTTGATTGTGTGTTTTGGAATGCAAGATTGCCAATTTTCAGGAAATCCCCCCATGCACTACTATGCAAAATCCCCACAAAAAGACTTTGGCTATTAAGGGAGATGTATTTTACTTTTTATTTTTCTCAGTTTTTGCAAGGAAAACAGTTTAACATTGGTGGGCATGCAGTTCTGATTTCTAAAAGAGCTGTTGCTCCATATTGCCCATATAGGTCCTTATAGGCTATTGATTTCAACTATAAGTATTTTGATTTGTTAGAGATGTTCTTGTTTTGAGATACAGTCACATACAGTTAGGTAGAAGATTGAAAGCTTGCTTAAAGTTCCTCAGGACATCTGGTTCAGGAGTTACGTTCTGCAAATTGCCATTTATTATAATTTGAGAATGAAAATGACTGACTGACTTCTTTTTCCAGCAGCCTTGTTTTTTCTTTTTCATTGTTTTCCAGTGTTTCTAAGGCACAGTGGTCGGGTCCACATAAAATAAAAGCCTTCTGCTCTAAACAACACCCTGTAAAATGGCTACAAATATTTGAAGCATTAAACAAATACAGGTACAGATAGTGGGATTGCGTTACACACCAAGTCAAATCTCAAAATATGGGCAAAATCATTATCTTGATAATCAGCTTGCTTGACCAGACAAAGATAGAGAACATACTATAATGCCATTTTAATGTCTAATATGTCTGTATCTCAGGCCTTTTGCTTCAAATTTCCTGTTTAAAGTGATGGCTCAGTTTAAGATGTTTATACTGGTCTTGAAATTAACATTTTGATCTAATAAAATACATTTGATTCTATTTAGATTAAATGGAAATTTAGACAGATGAACCAGATGTCTCTGGATTTTAAAATTTTGCATTTTAATTAGTCCATTTTTTAAAGGTTTGGCTTTCCTTAGAAACTAATATTAATGCCTAATAATAATTAAAATATTATTAAGAATAGGACCTAATTCATTTCCTTTATAATACTGTTTATTTCTCAGGGTTTTACATCCAACTTTGCATGCCAGTTTATTGTTTTAGGCCAATATTGGTTCTATAAACTGGCTCTATATTTGAAATAATTTTAGGTTGAATCAAAGAAAAATATTTACTCAGGTAAGTCAGTCTAATGTTTGTCTCAGGGCTTGACTTTGGCTTCCAAATTTGAATGTCTTTTAAAAATCTAAAACAACTTAAAAAAAATCTTAAGTAACTTTTAACAAAATACACTGGCCATTAAGATTAATCTGAAATAGTACCAATGTTTCAAGAGTTCTAAAATTTGCTTTTGACAGCCATTTAAAGTTCTTCAGGGTAAATTAATTAGTCTTAGAAACACACTGGGGTGCAGTAATTAAAATACCAGAATAGTCTGGCTGAACTATTGGAAATGCTGAGCTACATCTCAGGAATTTGCTTTGACTTCTGAATTTTAATGGTGGTTTGTGAAACAATCCCTTCTTCCATGTCTTTCTTTACCGAAGGCTTCCCGGTGCTTGTCCAAATTTGACATCCAGCTGTGAGAATGAGATTTTATTGCTTGTACACAGTCATGCCATTGATGCACCTTTCCTCCGCTGTCTCACTCAAACCTGTCTCAAGCCCATGTGAAAGTGAACAGCCAGGACTGGACAGAAAGCCAGCTCCATGGGTGGCACGGTGGTGTAGTGGTTAGCACTGTTGCCTCATGGCAAGAAGGTTCTGGGTTTGAGCCCAGTGGCTGATGGGAGACTTTCTGTGTGGAGTTCGCATGTTCTCCCCGTGTCTGCATGGATTTCCTCCGGGTGCTCTGGTTTCACCCACAGTTCAAAGACGTGGTTAGGGCCAGCCTTGGGCTGAATTACCCTTGTGCAAGGGACCTAACCCCCAACTGCTCTTTGGGTACTGTAGCATGGCTGCCCACTGCTCTGGGTATGTGTGCTCATTGCTTGTGTGTGTGTGTGTTCACTGCTTCAGGTGGCTAAATGCAGATTTGTAATTAGTGATCAATCATTAAATCAGTCTCATTAAATCAGTCTCATTAATAATACCATTAATTTTGGTGCCTAATAATAAATTACCAAACAGCTAAATTATGGTATATTCCAAATTATTATGGTCACTACCAATACAACAATAATGGATCACTTACCGTATTACACAACTCATTATGCACCTTGGAATTCTTTGAGATTGTGTGACTTCAAAAATATCGGTACAACAAATAAACACACACAGTTTCAATAATAATTGAATTTATTATAAAGATAAAATTGAATAATAGCAGCTGAAATGCATTCAAATGGTCATCATTGATGTGTGTGTGTGTGAGAGAGAGAGAGTTGGGGGGGCAGTCCCACCTCGTGTTTTAAGGAGAACAAAGGGATGTATGTGTGGGGGAGGTGACCACATGGTGAGGACACAAGACTAGCATGGATAGCTAACTAAGGCGTGTTTGTGTTTGAGTGTGAGGCCTTGTGGCCTAAACAAAGACTAGCCTGGATAGCTAACTAAGGTATGTTTGTGTGTGAGTGTGAGGCCTTGTGGCCTAAACAAAGACTAGCCTGGATAGCTAACTCCACTAGCTTATAACACTACTAAATCCACTGAAATCTTGATGAGGTCAAAATATGTGTAATGATGAAATTAAAGTGTTAGAAAGGAAAAGAGAGCATGCAAAACCTATCTATTAAACAAAACAACTGAGAGAACATAAAACAATGATGGAACACAAAATCAGTGTGCACACAAACAGTTCCTGAGTTTAAATTCACACTACTTCATAAAGCTAATTCCTAAGACTAGTTCTATGCCCCCAAATGCCAGTCTTACTTCAGTATCTTGCTTATAGTGCAAGATTATGGAGATGTTCCGAAACTTTGGAGTCCACAGGAGCACGTGAGTCGCTTCCGTGGAAAGCAGAGGATTTCTTGGTCCAAACGCTTCGTAGTTCGTGGAGAAGTAGTCTCTGATCAAACAATGTGCACAGCGCTTTTAGTTAGAAGGAATCCGGTCGCTTCTAACTTTTAATTAAACTGCTTGGGCGGCAGTCTTGTAACGTTACTGATAATAGACAAACAAACCGGCTGTAGTTCAACCGAGAGAGAGAGATAGCACGATTTAAGTAGTTCTACCGTGGCCAATGGTAAACAAAAACCGTGCTGAATCATTTTTCTCGGGGGAAGACGTCTTTATCTTGGATGCTCGGCGGAGCGGATCTCTTTGTGTCCGTGTGATGCTCACGCGGTGCCAAAAGAGAGAGAACGGAAGTTTGCTCAGTTACTTATGGCTTCATGGAGGATGTGACGTAGGTGATCCCGCCCAGGCGTGACGTAGGTCACCGCGGAAGTTAGTTAATGGGAGTTGTAGTCCTTAGACGGACTGTGACTGTGTACCTACACAGAGGATGAATTTCACTGTGCCGGAGTGTGCATGTGACAAAGGCGGCTTCTTCTTTAGTTTTTGGTTTGACATGGAATTCTGTGTATTGTGCATTTTTCAGTTATTTCCTTCAAGTTCCAGTGATGTTTGATTTCCTGTTTACAATTATTCACCATCTGATGGTTTATCACAGTATTGATAACTATCTGTTTTATGTCAGGGTACAAACCTCAACATGGTAGTTTGGGTCACATGCTTGTGCTTTCCAAAGGTCTCTTTAAAAACAAAGCTTAAAATAAAATTGTGATAAATTCTGAATAAAATCTGAATCTCTTCTTGCTTTAGTATATGGTCTCAGTGCACAGAATGCCAACACTTATCAACCCAACACTAAAGCACAAGATGAGAAATAGAACACACCCTTTTTCATTTGGGTTCTGACATAGACATCATATAATCAGCTACTTTTATTATCACAATATTTCCCAAAGCCTTTTTTCACATGAAGTGAAAATATTGCTAGCTACAAAGTTCTACATGCTGTGTATCAGGTTTAAATTACCTAGCTAAATCTAACCATGGTAAAAACTTCAAATAAGACTATAACTGTTAATCAAAACATTAAAAAAAATTTTTAGCTTACAATTGTAAATGTATTCCTTATGCCTTAAAGCTGTTCTGTTTGACAAATTTTTAAAACTCTGATTTGTACTGAACACTCCAGTGAGACAAAACTGTAGTGTCAAAAATATTCTAATCAGAATTTGCTTTAAAAAAGGCAGTGTGTATGTGTTTATACACACACACACACACACACACACGCATATATATATATATCCTTCTCACCCCCGGCAGGGGGGTGGTATCCATGTCATCCTCAAGCTCGGGTCCTCTACCAGAGGCCTGGGAGTTTGAGGGTTCTGCGCAGTATCTTCGATGTTCCTAGGACTGCGCTCTTCTGGACTGAGGCTTCAGATGTTGTTCCTGGGATTTGCTGGAGCCACTCTCCCAGTTTGGGGGTTACTGCCCCAAGTGCCCCCACTACCACAGGGACCACGCAACCCTTGACCTTCCACATCCGTTCCAGCTGCTCTTTCAACCCTTGATACTTCTCAAGTTTCTCATGTTCCTTCTTCCTGATGTTGGCGTCAGCTGGGATCGCCACATCTATCACCACCACCCTCTTCTGCTCTTTGTCCACCACCACTATGTCTGGTTGGTTAGCCAGGATCTGTTTGTCAGTCTGGAAGCTGAAGTCCCACAGAACCTTGGCCCTGTTGTTCTCAGCCACCTTCTGTGGTATGGCCCATTGGGACTTGGGTACTTCTATTCCATACTGGTTGCAGATGTTCCTGTATACTATCCCAGCCACTTGGTTGTGCCTCTCCATGTATGCTGATCCAGCTAGCATCTTACACCCTGCTACTATGTGCTGGACTGTTTCAGGGGCTTCTTTGCACAGTCTTCATCTTGGGTCTGATCTACTCTGGTAGATCCTGGCCTCTATGGCTCTTGTGCTTATGGCCTGTTCTTGTGCTGCCATGATTAGTGCCTCTGTGCTGTCTGTCAGTCCTGCATTATCCAGCCACTGGTAGGATTTCTTGATATCAGCCACTTCCTCTATCTGACGGTGGTACATGCCATGTAGGGGTTTGTCCCTCCAGGTTGTCTGTTCCTTCTCCTCCTCTGCACTCTCATCAGGGTTCTGCTGCCTGAGACATTCACTTAGCAGTTCATCCTTTGGGGCCATCTTTCTGATGTATTCTCGGATTTTCGATGTTTCATTCTGGACCGTGGTCTTGACGCTCACTAGCCCTCGGCCTCCCTCTTTCCGCTTAGTGTATAGTCTCAGGGTACTGGACTTGGGGTGGAACACTCCATGCATGGTGAGGAGCTTTCTAGTCTTGATATGTGTGGGTTCTATCTCCTCCTTTGGCCAGTTTATGATACCAGCGGGGTATCTGATGACTGGTAGTGCGTACATGTTGATGGCTCGGACCTTGTTCTTACCATTCAGCTGACTTTTCAGGACCTGCTTTACTCTCTGGAGGTATTTGGCTGTGGTTGACTTCCTTGTGGCCTCTTCATGGTTTCCATTAG
Organism: Neoarius graeffei; assembly: GCF_027579695.1. Taxonomy (NCBI): domain Eukaryota; kingdom Metazoa; phylum Chordata; class Actinopteri; order Siluriformes; family Ariidae; genus Neoarius; species Neoarius graeffei. Next base: position 17,233,202 of record NC_083582.1, read on the forward strand.
CCTGTGGGATGCCAAGGTACTTGTAGCTGTCTTGGATATCACCTATGTTGCCCTCTGGTAGGTCAATCCCCTCAGTCCGGATCATCTTGCCTCTCTTTGAGACCATCCGGCCACACTTGTCCAATCCGAATGACATCCCTATGTCATCGCTGTAGATCCGGGTGGTGTGGATCAGCGAGTCTATTTCTCGCTCGTTCCTGGCATACAGCTTGATGTCATCCATGTAGAGCAGGTGGCTGATTGTTGCCCCACTACGGAATCGGTACCCGTAGCCGCTTTTCGTGATGATCTGACTGAGGGGGTTCAGGCCTATGCAGAACAGCAGTGGTGATAGTGCATCTCCTTGGTATATGCCACACTTGATGTTGACTTGGGCAATGGGTTTTGAGTTGGCCTCTAGGGTTGTCTTCCACATTTCCATTGAGTTCTGGATGAAGGTCCTTAGGTTCCTGTTGATCTTATACAGTTCCAGACATTCCAGTATCCATGTGTGTGGCATTGAGTCGTAGGCTTTCTTGTAGTCAATCCAGGCAGTGCACAGGTTGGTCTATCTCTTCTTACAGTCTCGGGCGACTGTTCTATTAACCAGTAGCTGGTGCTTGGCTCCTCTGGTGTTACTGCCAATTCCTTTCTGTGCCTTGCTCATGTATTGAGCCACATGCTTACTCATTTTTGCCGCAATGATGCCTGACAGGGCCTTCCATGTTGTATAGAGACAGGTAATTGGCCGGTAGTTGGATGGGATGGGTCCCTTCTGGGGGTCCTTCATGATTAGGACTGTCCTGCCTTGGGTTAGCCATTCTGGGTGGGTCCCATCCCTCAGCAGCTGGTTCATCTGTGCTGCTAGGCATTCATGGAGTGCAGTTAGCTTCTTCAGCCAGTATGTATGGATCATATCGGGGCCTGGTGCTGTCCAGCTCTTCATCTTTGACACTCTTTCTTGGACGTCTGCCATTGAGATGGTTACTGGTTCTTGTTCTGGGAGGTTGCTGTGGTCAGCTCTTAGGTCCACTAACCATTGGGCATCGGTGTTGTGTGATGCCTTTCTTTCCCATATGTCTTTCCAGTATTTTTCCACCTCAGCTTTTGGTGGGTCTGACTGGTTGTTGTTTCCCTGCCACTGAGAGTACACCTTGGCTGGTTCAGTGGAGAACAGCTTGTTTATTCTCCTGGCCTCTCCCTCCTTGGTGTATCTCTTCAACCGGGTGGCCAGAGCTGTTAGTCGCTGTTTGGCAGTTTCGAGTGCCTCTGGTATGGAGAGTGAGTTGTACTTCCTGGGCGCCCCTTTATTCACCATGTTCCCTTTCTGTAGTTCAGTTAGCTGGCTAACTTCTCTCCATGCTGTCTTTATCTTGGCCTCTAATCGTCTTTTCCATGGTGGATACTGTTTATGTCCCGAGCCCACCTTGTGTCCAAGCATCTCCATGATTACTGTTGCTGTACTGTGTATCAGCTTGTTGGTCTCAGTGATGGTTCTTGTGGAGATTTATACACACACGCATATATATATATATATATATATATATATATGGGTCTGTCTCAGAAACTGGGTACTGTGGGGGTCCCCCACTAAATATACTCAGTCAATAAACTATGCAGTTTTGAATGGTGATGTTGGTTTTAATTTGAAATAAAATGATGAAAGAAATAATACAGATAAAACTAAATATTTAATGTGAATACTCTATTCAGAATTTGGCAAAAATTCTGCAAATCTGTGGAAAAATGGCGGCTTGATCTGGGACATGATAAATGGTTGACTACATTGCATTCCCTTAAAAAGGCTGTAGTCCACTGAAAAGTCTACAGTTATCACTAATTGTATTTTAAGTTGTAACTTTATACACCTAAGGATTGGTGCACTCACAGAATAATCATAACCATAATAAAACATCTCATCTCATCTCATCTCATTATCTCTAGCCGCTTTATCCTTCTACAGGGTCGCAGGCAAGCTGGAGCCTATCCCAGCTGACTACGGGCGAAAGGCGGGGTACACCCTGGACAAGTCGCCAGGTCATCACAGGGCTGACACATAGACACAGACAACCATTCACACTCACATTCACACCTACGGTCAATTTAGAGTCACCAGTTAACCTAACCTGCATGTCTTTGGACTGTGGGGGAAACCGGAGCACCCGGAGGAAACCCACGCGGACACGGGGAGAACATGCAAACTCCGCACAGAAAGGCCCTCGCCGGCCCCGGGGCTCGAACCCAGGACCTTCTTGCTGTGAGGCGACAGCGCTAACCACTACACCACCGTGCCGCCCCATAATAAAACATCATGCAAAATATTTGATCACCGTTGTAACTCCATTTTCCGCATACCCAAAACCAATACGATCGTGTGTTTTGATCTAAACGGAAAGCCTCAGGGTCAAGGTCACTAACTCACCAAAAGTAGTAACTTAATCACTACGCCGTATAAAAATTTAGTTATAAATCTGCAATTTTGTTTTTTAAAACGAAAGCTGAAAGTTAGGTATAGAATGTTTCTTACAGAATATGTTACAATGGTAGCTGGTCTTGTATGAATTTCTGAGCTATAAAATAAAGTTGTGATCTATTTTTTTTTTTTACTGTAGCATGTTATTTGTGTGCGGGGAAGGACACACATATTAACAATTTGCATGTGTAGAATGGAATTTTCCACTCCAACAGTTAGAAGTTGATCGTGCTTCCATTTGCGGTTTTTCTGTTACGTGGGTGATCTGTTTGGACGTTATAATCAAAAGGTGAGTTTTGACAGTTTTATTTTGTTTTAGTCTTGCAGTATAAGGCAATAGAATGTTTTTCTTTTTCATCTTACTTTCATATTTCATAGTGTTTGCGTATTTTTGGCCAATATTTGCAACCATGGTCAATTTAGATCGAACTTTTGATAGAATCTATGGCCAGTCATTTTGCCCCGCCCCCGCCTCAAGCTCTGTCCGGTGCGGTAGTGATGTCCCGTTGCTCGCGTGCCGCAGTAGAGACCCACGCGACCTTCAGCCGGTACAGTCGCTGTTCTTTTACCAGCGCCGTTATTCTCATCTTTCCGGTGTGTTCTTGATTTTTCCATTGTGTCCTATTGTCCTATTTCGCCATATCAAATACCCAAAATGTATCATGTTATTCATATTTAAGTGAATAATCAATTCAATCATCATAATTCGCCATTTTTAACCCAAGCAATCAAAAAGAGGAAATTTATTCAATATTTTCACTCATCTGTGAAGGAGGGGCTTTAATTCTTCATGATGTAGTTATTTTATCTCATCTCATCTCATTATCTCTAGCCGCTTTATCCTTCTACAGGGTCGCAGGCAAGCTGGAGCCTATCCCAGCTGACTACGGGCGAAAGGCAGGGTACACCCTGGACAAGTCGCCAGATCATCACAGGGCTGACACATAGACACAGACAACCATTCACACTCACATTCACACCTACGGTCAATTTATGGCCCTTTTCCACTACCCTTTTTCAGCTCACTTCAGCTCGCTTCAGCTCACTTCAGCCCGACACGGCTCGCGTTTCGACTACCAAAAACCAGCACGACTCAGCTCGCTTCAGCCCTGCTTAGCCCCTAAAGCTCGCACCGTTTTGGAGTGGGGCTGAAGCGAGCCAAACCGTGCCGAGTGAGGCTGGGGGCGTGAGCAGACACTCCCCTGTGCACTGATTGGTGAGGAGGAGTGTCCTCACATGCCCACACACGCCCCGCGAGCACGCTGGGATCTGTAAACACCGTAAACCCGGAAGAAGAAGAATTACGAATTACGAGAATTTCTGAAGCCTTATGCGCCTCGCCTCATCTATACGCTCTTGCCAGTATCTGTCCGCGTTGTCGGTGACAACAAGCCACAGCACCAAGACCAGCAACACTAACGACTCCATGTCCTCCATGTTTATTGTTTACTATTCGGGTCGTGAGACTACCGCTTAAAAGCTCACTGATGTCACTGTTTGCGCTGCTTAACGACATCACCTGACGTCCACCCACTTTTGCTAACTCCACCCAATGTGTCCACCCACTTCCAGCCAGCACGGTTCAGCGCGGTTGTAGTCGAAATGCAACTCCAACAGCCCCGCTCAGCCCGACTCAGCACGGCACGGCTCAGCCCGACTCAGCCGCGTTTGTAGTGGAAAAGCGGCATTAGAGTCACCAGTTAACCTAACCTGCATGTCTTTGGATTGTGGGGGAAACCGGAGCACCCGGAGGAAACCCACGCGGACACGGGGAGAACATGCAAACTCCGCACAGAAAGGCCCTTGCCGGCCACGGGGCTCGAACCCGGACCTTCTTGCTGTGAGGCGACAGCGCTAACCACTACGCCACCGTGCCGCCCGTAGTTATTTTATATGTAAATCAATTTTACAAAAGCATTTGAATTGTAATCAAATAAATTTTCCACAGTAGAGGCCAGATAAAGCAAGACACTATCTTTATTCTTATTAAACATGACAAAAGAAACATTGAGTGAAGGTAAATGCAAAAAAAATAGCAAAATTAGAAAATTTATTTTTTGACCATAATGTCCCAAATGAGAGACCAGTTTCTGAGACGGACCCATATAGTGTGTGTGTGTGTGTGTGTGTGTGTTCCTCCTCTCTCACATTTCGCATCAGCTATGAAAGAGAAGGCGGAGCTTGTGGAGTGTGCAGAAGTCGCGCACACACAAAGCCACAATGTCAGTGGTGAGAGCACCCTTGAACAACTGCTCCAGACATGCACGATTCAGGCCTGCAGCATCAATTCCTCCTCTCAAAAGAGCACGATGGAGAAGCTTGTCCAAACGGTACAAGAAAGCAGAAAGTTTCTCACCATCTTTTTGGAAAGTATGGCGAAATGAGGCCATAAGGTCTGCTCCACTCTCAGTGGATCCATAAGTCGTGTCAAGAGCGGCTAAGTAATCAGTAGCAGTAGCAGACGGACTATTGACTTTCAAGAACCTTACTATGTCTCCAGCAGGCCCACGCGAACTCTCAATGATACTCTGTCGCTTAGCAGCATCACTGCACTGCCACTCAGTAAGCATCTGAGTAGCCTGCTCCATCCAGCCCTCATATTCTTCCTCACCTGGGGGAACAGGTCGTAACCCAGATAACAATCTGTTTTCTATAGCCAGGCGCATCAACAGATGCCTGGTTACAGCGATCTACAAGCTGACCTATGGCATTTACAAGATCAGTGCTGACATTGGGCTTAGGAGGCTGAGGGCCCAGGACAGCCACCTTTACGTCACCCATGGACTTGCCCTCCTTCTGCAACAATGCCAACAGCTTAGCTTCAAAATCATCCTCTTTATGAGCAAGACTAGCAGGCAGTAAGCTACTCAACACATGAACAGCCCACGGACCTGCCTCACCTAAAGTTCCCACTTCAGGAGGGACAAAGCTCTGATCCAACTCAGCAGAAGTCTCCACTAAAATGTACAGGTGCCTACCAGTCTTGTCGCCACGGCGACCACGTATCTGGGTCCTACCCAGAACCTTGACTGTGCTGAGCACACGGCTAACCACATCATCAGTGGCCTTCAGTGGCACTCCAAGTAAAATGGCATGACACAACTCCACATACTTCTCCCGGCTCCACTCAACAGCTTGACTAAGATCCATGTGAAAAGCTTCCCAGCAAAACTGCAGTAACTAAAACAAGACAAACACTTAGCAAATTGCAACTACCTACTTGTTCTGGTAAACAGGAATATCCCAGCGGTGCCTCCAAAATGTAACCCCTTTTTAAACAGGTGCTAGTCACCCAGCACAGTACAGGCTACTTAGTTACACTAAATGACAATAAATAATGGCGCAACAGGATCCTGAATTCTCAGCGGTGGAATGATGAGGTTCCTGATACCATAAATTTACGATTAGATTAGATTAGATAGAACTTTTGATCCCTTTGGGAGGGTTCCCTCAGGGAAATTAAGATTCCAGTAGCATCATTACAGGACAAACAGAGAATAGAGAAAAAACTTGTAGATAAATTAATTAAATTAAGTGTTTACGTATACAAATATAAAAAGAAGATATGGGGAAGAAGGGAAGGGGGGAAAAGGGAAAAGGGGGGCAGCAGGAGAGATATTGCACTTTATATTGCACATTGTACAGTATTGCTTATTGTTAGGCTAGGCTACTGCTTCTTTCCGTCCTCTGTCCTCCTGTTACCCCTCCTCCCCCCAGAGAGGAGTTGTACAGTCTGATGGCATGAGGGACAAAGGAGTTTAAGTCTGTTAGTCCTGCACTCGGGAAGGAGCATTCTGTCACTGAACAGGCTCCTCTGGTTGCTGATGACAGTGTGCAGAGGGTGACTGGCATCGTCCATGATGTTCAGTAGTTTGTCCATAGTCCTCTTCTCTGCCACAGTCACCAAAGAGTCCAGCTTCATGCCGACCACAGACTCGACCCGCCTGATCAGTTTGTCCAGCCTGGATGTGTCCTTCTTGGATGTGCTGCCCCCCCAGCACACCACGGTGGAAAACAGGACACTGGTGACCACAGACTGATAGAACATCCACAGGAGTTTCCTGCAGATGTTAAAGGACCACAGCCTCCTAAGGAAGTATAGCCTGCTCTGTCCCTTCCTGTATAAGTGTTTGGTGTTGCAAGTCCAGTCCAGCTTGCTGTCCAGCCACAGCCCGAGGTACTTGTAGGAATCCACAGCCTCCACCTCGACTCCCTCGATCAGAACACACCACACAGTGAAGTCCCTCACCAGGATCCTATACTCCTCCTCTCTGTCATCACTGATACACCCAACGATGGCTGTGTCATTGGTGAACTTCTGAATGTGACACAGCTCCGAGTTGTAGCAGAAGTCCGCGGTGTACAGGGTGAAGAGAAGAGGGGCCAGCACCGTGCCCTGGGGTGCTGCGAATCACCATGTCAGACATGATGTCCTTCAGCCTGATGTACTGCGGCCTGTCGGTGAGGTAGCTGGAGATCCAGGTGACCAGGCAGGGGTCCACTCACATCCTGTTCAGTTTGTCCTGAAGCAGAAGGGGCTGGATGGTGTTGAAGGCACTCGAAGTCCAAGAAGAGGATCCTCACTGTGCCATTTCCCTTATCCAGATGCGACTGGGCTTGGTGCAGCAGGTAGAGGATGGCGTCTTCCACACCAACACCTGCCTGGTATGCAAACTGCAGACAGTCCTGAGCATGTTGTACCTGGGGTCTGAGGAGGCTGAGGAAGAGCTGCTCCAATGTCTTCATCAGATGTGAAGTGAGTACCACTGGTCGGAAGTCATTCAGCTCACTGGACCGATTCTTTTTGGGAACTGGAACAATGCATGATGTCTTCCAGAGGGTAGGCACTCTCCCCAGCTGCAGGCTGAGGTTGAAGATGCGTTGGAGTGGTTCACCCAGTTCAGCAGTGCAGGTCTTCAGTAGTCGGGGACGCACCTTGTCCGGGCCTGCTGCTTTCCTGGGGTGAAGCTTCCTCAGTTGACCTCTGACCTAGTCTGCAGTAATGCATGGAGGAGTCTGTGTTGAGGTGGGGGAGGAGGGGGCTGCTGCGATGACTGGGGGGGGAGGTGTGTTGAGGGAAGAAGGAGAGGTGGCTGCAGTGAGGGGGAGGGTGGGGGGGAAATGGGCTGGTTGAACCGGTTGAAGAAGTCATTCAACTCATTCGCCCTCTCCACTGCTGACTCTGGTCTTTGCATTGTGGCCTGTGATGGTTTTCACACCTCCTTCAGCTTCTGCTCCACCTTTTCTCCTGTAGCTGTCCTTAGCTTCCCTCATGCAGCGTTTCACCTCCTGCAGTGCTGCTTTCATCGCCTCCCTGTCCCTGCTCCTGAAGGCAGCCTTCTTCCTGTTGAGGACAGCTTTGACTTCCTGAGTTACCCATTGGCTTGTTCTTAGAGTAACACCGTACAGTCTTAGCAGGGGAGACCACGTCTGCACAGAAGTTGAAGTAATCCATCACAGTGTGTCAGCCCCTCTATGTCCTCACAGTGTGGGCTAAGCAGCACATCCCAGTCTGTGATGTCATAGCAGTCTCTGAGGGCATCTTCCATTTCAGGGGACCACTTCCTGATGGAGCTAGTTGTTGCAGACTGCCTTTGAGCCAGAGGGGTGTACTTCCACTGTAAACAAACCAGGTTATGGTCAGACTTCCCTAGTGGGGGGAGGGGTGTGACTCTGTATGCATCAAGGTTATAATAGTTTTGGATTTTTCATTATAGTTTAGTTTTATTTCGTTTTGATCTTTTTTCCTCCAATTTAGTTAGTTTTAATTAGTTTTAGAGCAGGTTTGCTAGTTTTAGTTAGTTTTCATTTTTTCTAAATGCTTAGTTTTAGTTTAGTTTTTATTAGTTTTTGTATTAGTTTTTGTTTTTTCATACTTTGGGTTATTTGTCAGGTGCAGGATTCAAAAAGATCAGTAAGTATTGTATAATAAAACTTGACAAAAGATACCATTAAAAAAATTATTCAGTTACTTTTGAACAACCAACCATCTACCACAACCATAACCGTCTACAAGATAGCAGCCTTAGGTGCAAAATATGTGTAACACTGCTTCTGAGGTTGGATACAGGTAGTATTCCTGGTACAAATCAAAATAGCCAATAGACTAGAGACATACATGAACATAAGAATATAAACAGCTTCATGAGGCACACGTCATATTTCTTGACAGCCAGGAGTCTCAGGGAGCTCAATCTGAGAAAAACATGAACAAACTCAAAAAAAAAACCCAAAACCCATTCCACAACAGGACTGATTCATTTTTTTTTTTTTTTACCAAAATTACCTACTCAAAAAAAAAAGTCTTCTCAGCACTAGATCAGGTGCAGCTTTTTGACACATCAGTGCAGTAGACAGTAGTAACAATAACAGACTAACAATACAGTACCTCACATGTTGTACTGTATTTAACATTATAAAGTGAACACAGTGAATGTTTTGGACACTTAAAGTGTACATTTAGCCTATCTGTTAGTGCACAGAGCCAGGCAGCTATAAAGATACTTCTACACCTCAGCTTGATCCTGATGTGCTTTGCCTTTCTATGTTAATCTTACGTCAAATATTGTAAACAAAAAGGAAATGAAGTCTTTGCATTTTAGGGAATCAGCTGTCTGAAATACAGCTTTTCAGGATTGTATTATTTCTTGGTTCTATGTCTTGTATCTAGCTCTTGGTTATACATCAAGTGTTAAGTTTTCTTGGCCAGTTTTCCTGGTCATGACCAGGTTCTTTGGCAGCTAAAGAACTGGTGTGTGTGTGTGTGTGTGTGTGTGTGAGAGAGAGTCAGAGAGAGAAAGGGAGCAATGGGTGTACTTCAGTCAAGCAACAATTTCTTGTTGATCTTGAGGAAAACACGCTGCTCCAGAGATGTGGTTGTTCTGTTCCTCAGGCCAGATGACAACAGTCCACACACAGAGAAGATGCGCTCCACAAAGGCTTGTGAGGCAGGGGCACTTACGAGATCCAGTGCCACAGGGGCAAGTTTTGGATAGACAGCCTCTCTTGATCTTCAGAACTGCAACGGTGTCTCATTAAACTCACCCTGTTTGACGTCATCACCATACTTCATTTCGGTCAACAGACTATCAGCTCCATCAGGCTCGTTTGTCAATGACACATTGACCTCCATAAGGGAGGCAAGGAAGCGGTATTTCTGAAGGACAGTAGGAGGGGAGTGTGCTGCAGTTTGAGTGGCAATGACATTATCCTGAGAAGGAGTTGCTGGGTTATACTGAGCTGCCAGGTTCTGCACTAAAGACTGTGCTGCCCTCTTCAGTGGCACCTTGTCTGGTGTTTGAAGAATCAGTGAAACATTTGGATCGAGTAGGCAGGCTGCTGCTGGTGTAGCATCAAACTGTGGGGAATCAGGGCTAAGAATGGCAGCAAAACGTTCTCGCACGGGCTTCAGCAGCACTTGAGCTAACTGCTAGTCAGCAGGTGTGCCTCAAGATTGAGCAGGCATGGCACTACTTGTGAGAGTGCCTGACTGTCACTCTGAAGCTGGTCTGTGTGAATGGCAAAGGGCTCAAGCAGCTTGACCAGGTTCTCCAGCTTAGCCCAATCGCTCATGAGAAGTGTGTCCATGCCCAACTCCTCAAGTTCAGTTCTGATCTCCAGCAGTCTTCTCAGCATATCAAAAGTGCTGTTCCATCATGTGCTACAATCTCGGACCAGAGTTTTGCCACACTTTTTGATCATTGCTTCATTTGCCAATGACGATTTCCTCACTGTGTGTACCAGCTTTCTTGCTCTTGATATGATCAAATCAGCATTTGGGTGCTTAATGGCATCTTTCAGGGTAAGCTGAAGGGTGTGGGCCAGGCATGGCATTCTCTGGAACTTCTTGTTCTTCCCATCATCTGGCAGGTCAAGTTCTTAGCAGAGAGAACAGACAAACACATAGATAATTAATTATCATCAAATGTAAAACACACATAGGAATGGTACAGTTTAATAAGTTATTTATGAATTAGGACTTTGTCTGTATTGCCCGAAATTTGTTTCCACGGGATAACATGTTTAATCTTTGTAACGAATCTCAATATTAGATAATGAAATCATGACAACAATAACTATGTCAATGTGGCAATTGTACATTTTATTTTTTAAGAGATGTATACCATTTGGGATGGACATTTTAGATTTTGAATAGGATTGAGTAAATGAGAGCAAATAAATTATTTTCCTCTCTCTTTTTATTTGAACTCTATGGAGTAATTAATATCAATTAAAGCTTACAATGCTGGTTATATCATTGTGATATATATATATATATATATATATATATATATATATATATATATATATATAAAATAAATCAATAGGACTAATGTATTTGGCACTATAACCTCACTCACCGAGGTATCCAGTCTCTCCAATCTCCTCATCCTCCTCGTCTGTCTCCTCCGACTCTGATTCGATCCACAATTCATCCAGACCATCTCCAGCACCTCCTGGCTGAGGCCGTGAACCATCTGTGGACTCCTCACTTTGTTCTTGGCCTCTGTCCCTAAGCAGCCGCACAGCTTTGATGTTGGAGCCGTTATCTGTCACAATGAGCAGCACCTTGTCTTCTCCTATACCCCATGCATCCAATGTCTCATCAATGCAGCGAGCAATGGTCTCTCCAGTGTGTGGGTGCTCGATTCAGTGAAGGTTAAGCAGAGCATGGTAAACCTGGCCCCTAGGTGAATGATAAAAACATGCTGACACACCCATGAAAGATTCTGTTAATCCTTTCTTGCTCCAACCATCTACACAGAGGGTCAGCTTCCTCACATCCTTTATGATCCCTTTCAATTTGTGCTTTGCCTCATCAATCTTAGCTCCAATAAGATTATTCATTCTTGCAGCACCAGGTGATTTGAATTTTGGTTCGAGAGAAAAGTTGAACTTTTTGAAAGCAATTGAGTCACATAGTCGTGTAGACATCCCAGTCTCAATAAACATATTTACCAGTGCATCCTCCCGCTTGTGGTGTTCCTGCATATTTACTAACCAGCAGCTGTTTGGTCATCGGTGAAAGCAGCCCATTATGGTTGTCTCCTCCTTCCTGGTGCTACTTGGCCATGATGTTGCTTGTCTTTCAGGGGAGCTAATCAGAGAGGCTACTTGGTCAAGGTACTTGCGATTAGCCGTCTTATGCGAGCTTCTCAAATGGACTTTAAGATTTGTGGGTTTTTTTCCCTTGAGAAGTATCACACAAATTGCGTCACCTGTTTCTACAATGCACTTGCTCTTATCTGTCTCGCTGTCGTAGTCAAAAAAAATTCCATATAGGACTCTGCCGCTTTCTCCCAACTTTAGTCGTTGCCATTTTGCCAGGTAACGTGGTGAGCACAAGCCGACTGAACAAAAAGTGACGGACCGTGGGGTGCCGCACGGTACCGCCAGCTCACGTAAAACTGCTAGAGCGAAATAATTCAATTTCATATTTGTTAGGTTTCTTCATCTCTTGCCCTCAGCCGGAGTGATTACCATCTTGAGATCAGTCCCCTCGCGTCACCCAGAGCTCTGGGGGTGAGTCGCGAAGAAAGACAGGAACCCCATAAAGTTCACAATCTTTATTCACAAGTCCCCCAAGACGAAAGGGTACAGAGGGCTTTTATATGTCTGTGTGTATATATGGGGGGGGGGTGTGAGTGAGTGAGTGTGACATCATTTTGATATCTGTCTGTGTGTGTGTTTATGAGTGTGACATCACTGAAGACCTTGGCGCTGTGTGTGTGTTATGTATGACATCACTGCAGCTGTGTGTGTGTGTGTATATGTGTGGGGGTGTGCAGACTTGCGTGCGAGTGAGGAGACCTTGGTCTGGGCAGGTCAAATTATCTCCATCAATAATAAGCAGAATGTTCAGACACATTTCTGATCAATAAGCAAAATGTTCTGATGATATGATATGATATGATAGCAATGTTCTTATGATATCAAAGGCCATTGCTTACGCACAGCCTGTTCTTAAGATAGCACAAAGCAATAGCAATGGAATGTCCACATAAGATTAAACACAAAATATTTGCACATGTCAGTCTTGGTTAAACTGAGATCAAGAATAAATCCTTACAATTAAGAATAAAACCTTACACTTAAGAATAAATCCTTACAATTCACCTCTTTGATACTAGATTAGATATAACTAGTATCACACCTCGGTATTCTGATCATATATGTGATTACATCGAGAATTAGGATTAGATGTATGCTTGAGTTAATCCTTGCTCTTCTTGACGTGTATTGGTGCTCAGAGGGCGGGCATGCCCTATCAGCCCTCGTCCCACCTCACCGGAGCTTAGAGAAACTCGAAACCTCTTAATTTGTCCCAAATACACGCTACTTCTTTCAGAGTAATTTGTTCTAAAACAGTGAGGGAAAATGAAATTAGAGGGCATATCGACCTGCAGAGTAGTAAGAACAGAGTCCTGTAAGAATACAGAGCTTCAGAGCATAGAGGCAAAGGTGGATGTGTAATAATAGTAGAAGGCGGCATCAGATGACAGACATAACTTTCATTCGTGTGCGCTCGTGCAGTCCAGTTAGCGAATTGCCAAAAGATATTGTCTCAAGGTCCAGCTCGAGCGGGTAACCCTGCTCCGAGCAGCAGTAGAGTGGTCACGAAGCTCGTGATGAGGATTTTCATGGTTGTAGTGAGGGTGATTAGTCCCAGACGGGGCACGAGATCCCCTCTTTGTTCACAACGTCTTGCAGGGAGTAATCTGAGGATTCTCAGTCGGCCAGGCAGTGGTCGAGTTGTAAAATCAAACCGGGGGACTGGTGAAATTTTTAGTCGCGTGTCGACCCATCGGTCGGTCCATCGGTGGGAAACTGGTTTGCTTTTAGGAGGGTTTGCACACAACGTAGGTTTGTGGACCTTGTTCATTTGCCAGACATACAGTATTTTGTGCTGATAAAGTGTGTAGTACACACTGTGTACCCTTTTTATTGTTGTAAAAAAACATAATACACTGGTATTTTACTGTAAAACATGCACAGTGTGGATGTCATGTGTCATATTTAGTCAGTCTCCTGGCTGACATACCTACCACATTCTCCATATTAGGGTGAAATGCAGATGACAAATTTGAAGTGTAACTTCATAGTCATGGTAGGCTCCTTTTAAATCATTTGGTAAATAATTTATTAAAACCTCAGCAGGCAATGTAAATGAACAACTGAATCTTTTCATATCAAGTCAATAGAATTTTTATTCAAAGCTGAACATTGGGAACATTGAGTTAAATACAGAGGTAGGTAGGTAACCAATAAGCTAAAACAAGCAACAGTAAATTGTAAATCAGCCTTACATGTTGTGACCGGCTCTCTAATGAGGCAATGAAGCCTTAAAAACTGCTAGTGTCGTTTATTTTAGCCTTCCTGTCTTGAATAACACTTTTTGTTGCCTGAAGAATAACAAACGAACCTCCAGGCTGATTAAATTAATGGCCTTATACAAGAAACCAAAGCTAACATGAACCTGAGTAAGCTATCGATAGCTGGCGAGACTCCAAACTAACATTCATTATGATAGCTGTGTTGTTATCCGCCGCCCACAAATTAGGCTACATATCGGAAACTTTACAGCATGATAGTGGGCTCACAGAAAGTGTGACTGATATTCATAACTCTTGACTTACCTCCTGAAATGTTTTTTCTTGCGATCTTAAATCCGAACTTGCTTAGGTCTTGCTGTCCACTCTGCTTGGCCATGATGCTGCAATCCGCTGCTGTCACTGACGCTGAATGAAATAAAAAAATAACGGAACCCCAACTGAATGTCACCTCCTCAAACACTTCGCTTGCGCGTGCCCTCTCTCGCAGTAGCTTATTGTATGCTTGGTTTCAGCAAAGCTACGTGGTATGGCATTTCTAATTCCAATGTTAAATAGAAGCAATGTCCACATTTATTGATAAAATTGCTCAAGGGAAGGGATGGTGGATGCCTGTTTTAGAGGGGGGATGATTTTGACCATTTTTTATTCCAGGGGGGATGGCGTCCCCCCCCATCCCCCCTCAACTCGAGTACAGCGGCCAGGGCTGCACAAATGTCACGTCAAATCTGTGTAGAGCTCAGAGATAGAGAGAGAGAACAGAGACTGGATAGGAACACAGAGAAAACGTTAATAGCAAACTTGTCATTGTAACACAGCTTTGTTATGGAGCCTTCTTCAATCGCGTGGCATGGATCCACTGTGGAAAAAGATCAGTTAGAACAGCAGTACGAGTAATGGCGACTATTTCTGCAGGCCCAATATATATCTAGGTTCTCCCAATTGTCCAAATCGTTTAAAAAGTCTCACCAGCACCTTGTCTCCCATGTGAAAGGGGTGTGTGGGTGCTGCTGGTGAAGACGATATTGTACTATTGACCTTGGTACAAATTTTATGCAACTTATCTATAAGGGCTGCAGAATACTCATCCATATGCGTTTTCAAATCAGAGGTACCCAAAGACAGAGTTCCCTTCTTCCAGGGGAGAGGGAAAGGTCTTCCAAAAATAATTTCGTAGGGGGAGTATCCCCCTAGGCTAGGTTTTGGTGTCATACGAATTTCAGCCAGAGTGGCTGGCAATAAGTCTACCCAATTTTTCGAACCTGTGGCCTGCATGGCCTTAGTTAGTTTGTCTTTCAATGTTCAATTAGTACGTTCTACGATACCAGAGGATTGAGGGTGGTACGGAATGTGAAAACGCCAGTTTAGTGAGAGATACTTACAAAGGTTTTGTGTGACTTTCGAAGTAAAAGGGGTACCTTTGTCTGAGTCTATGGCGTCTGGAACCCCATAACGAGATATTTCTTTTGCCAGAATACAAGTAACTACCTTCATGTTTTCTCAAGAACAGGGAAAGGCTTCTACCCATTTAGAGAATTTGTCCACAATCACCAGGAGATATTTAAACGGCCCGCAGGGAGGCATGTGTGTGAAGTCAATTTGCCATTCTAGGAATGGACACGTAGGTATGGGTAAACACTCGTGTTCCACGCCTGCTTTAGAGGGATTATTTTGTGCACAGATGAGGCATCTCTCGAGAATTGAGAAAAATGGGAAAAAAATAGCAATCCTCCTCAGTCATGCAAATTTACTCGTTATCTACAGTGGTGCTTGAAAGTTTGTGAACCCTTTAGAATTTTCTCTACTTCTGCATAAATATGACCTAAAACATCATCAGATTTTCACACAAGTCCTAAAAGTAGATAAAGAGAGCCCAGTTGAGCGGGTGAGGCAGGGGTGTTTATACTTGGTCATTTGTTTGTTGAGGAAAATGATCCAATGTTGCCTGTTTGTGGGTGGCAAAAGTGTGTGAACCTTTGCTTTCAGTATCTGGTGTGACCCCCTTGTGCAGCAATAACTGCAACTAAACGTTTCTGGTAACTGTTAGATCTGAAACATTCTTGCTCTGTTATGTTACAGAGATTGTTACAATGCCATTTCCTTTCTTTTTTTCTTTTTTCAGATGATGTTCTTCCGATTTATGCATATCCTCATAAGATGGGGAAATCAGTACGAGTTAAAGTCTTTTACGATACATGTGTGAGTCAAAGATGTGTGCAAAGTAAACAGAAAATCATTCATATACAGTATGCGTAAATACTACTTATAAATATTACTTATTATGACTATTAGTTTAATAACTGACTAATTCTGTCCTTCGATAATAACTATAGATTAAACGCCGATCTGTAAAATTGTCATTCAGCATAAGTCACAGTAAAAGTACAAATTAAAGCTCAGGTACGTAATTTTTTAAAAATATTTTTTGTTATATTTCTTGAAACTCTTTACAATGGTGCTAGAAAGTTTGTTCATGTTCCCCTTCACCCCCCTTCATGCGCAATGTGTCATGCCGTGAAATTCGTGCATGAGTAAGGGAAGGCAATGGGATGGAAGACAAAGGCGACCATCCTGAGAATTAAGAAGGCGTGCGAGAGCGTGACCTACAGTATCGAAAGAGGATGTAGCACGAATTTCGAGATTGTTAGTAGAACAGAGAATGGTTTGTATCCGGAGTGGCGCTGTGCCGTCATATGTTGGGTCTGTAAATTTTGCAACACCTGTTTAACTTGATGTGACGAGTGCAAAATCAATGGGTGAGACAAAACCAATTTTTCCGCATCTAAAACCATCAGAGCACATGCAGAGACAGCCCTTAGACATGCAGGTAAGCCTTGAGCAACAGTGTCTAACATTTTGGATAAAAACACACAAGGACACATCCCCCCCATGCTCCTGGGCCAACACCGCAGAGGCTATGCCTTGGTGTTCACAGGCATAGAGATGGAAGGGCTTGGAGTAATCAGTTAAACCCAGGGCCGGGGTGGAACAAAGAGCGCTTTTGAGGGAGTGATAAGCGTCCACCATAGCGTCAGTCCAGGTCAAAGGGTGTTGCAGTGGATCGTGATGAGAGATTGCAGAATGGAGAATCTTGTCATATAAAGAGCAGTCAGGGATCCATTGTCTGTCTGCAGTAATTGGTAAGAAAGTTCAAACCCCAAATACTTAACAGTGTCCATGCAGCATTGCAGCTTGGTCCTGGAAACCTTAAAGCCCTTGTGCGCCAGATGTTGGAACAGGCGTAAGGAAGCGTCTTGGCAGATTTCTGGTGACCTCAGCAGATACCAGAAGATCGTCTGCATACTGCAGGACCACAGAGCCCTGGGGGAAGGAGAGGTCACAGAGTGCGTTATGAATTACGGCTGAGAAAACAGCAGGAGAATCAATAAAACCTTGAGGCAAACGTGTCCAAATATACAGTCTCCCCCTGTGCATGAAGACAAACAAAGGCTGTGTCTGCTCTTCAACAGGAGCACTGAAAAAGGCAGAACAGAGATCAATAATGGAAAAACAGCAATAATGAGCAGGAACCTGTGACATTACAGATGAAACATCAGGTACAATGGGTGCAACAGGGACAATTAGTTCATTAATCTTATGTAAATCCTGCGTAAAACGCCAGGTACCATCAGGTTTAGGTACTGGATTGACAGGTGTATTGTATGAGCTGGTACATGGTCTCACCACGCCTTGCTCGAGAAGAGACTGTAGGATGACATCAATCCCCTGAGCCTTAGCTTCAGAGAGAGAGAGGGTACTGTTTAACATAAACAGGAAGCACATGTTTAAGCTTAACCTCATAAGGAGCAATAAGTTTAAAGAAAGAAAAGGAGATATAAAACAGGGCAAATTGAAATGACAAACAATTTCACTGAATGTAATTTTAATAAAATTGAATAGCTGATAAGCACTTTTTGTTGGATTCGAAATGTGACAGAGACTCAAAATACATTTTTAATTCAATTAAAAATAATGGGAATGAGGGGGTCCAGTCTCTTTGGAGGCAGAAATTCAGGGGTGCAAATAGTCATTCTGGATCCCTGAAATGAAATGGATAAATGTAACAGCATGCCCCAGTAGATTAAAGGGACACTGTGGCATAAACACAAAAGAATGATGAGTAAACAATAGAAAATAAAATTACATAAAATAAAAGAGGGGATTGGTTGCCTTGGACATTACATTAAATAAAGAGGGGATTGGTTGCCTTGGACATTGACTTTATGTATATGGAATTTACCTAGTAATATAAAGAGATTAATTATGTTATATTTATTATTGTGTGAGAAAGTGCCAAAAATAATGATTTTCTAAAGGGGGAAGAAGAGAGATATCTGTGGCTGCCCATTGCAGATATCTGTGTGTCCTTGTTGAAGCATCTCTGCTGTGCTTGCATGGATTGTTTGTTTATATTGTTGATATCTGTAACTGTGTCAGTCTGTGAGCACTTTATCTCAATGTTGGCTGAGAAAAGAATGCATAGGATGACAATTATTCAAAAATGTCAAAAAGGAAGTAAAGAGCAGGTTGGCTTGCTGCTGATCTAATTGCATGCTTCCCAGACAAGTCCACGTCTCGCTAAAATGCATCAGAAACTTTGAAGTGAGTTCAGCCTTCTCCTATTTACAATTAGTAACCTGTGAAAGATCACGGTTAGCCTGCTGTCGTGAGAGCAGATAACGCGTCAATTGTTCCTTTAATTCCTTGATGAATTCATGAATATTGAATCATATTTTGTGTAGTTTCATGTCAATTCCATTTCAGTTCCAGGTTGCAGTGCAACAAAATGCGGAAAGGTTCAAGGACAATGAATACTTATACAAGCCAATGTATCATAATAAATTGTGATTTCATGATAATTTATGACGTTCTTCTTAATGGTTAAATAAAGATAAATCCAAGTCTCCGATTTATAAACACCACTGGAAAGACAATTTTTTTTCAACATTCTTCAAATAAACGTTTGTTAACTCTCTGTTTCTTGCTGAAAAAATTATGGTTAACTAAATACATTAAAGGCCTATCCATTCCATATCCTCCGTGGGTTTTATTTTTTTAAAGGCAAAAGTATGGAGGTTTAAAATTCGGCAAACAGTTAATCAGTTAATTGTAAGGCGCATCAAGCAAAACAACACAGTCCAGTAAATCAAACCTTATTCCACTCGTGACGTAACTGGAAAGATACCAGTAAAGAGTTTCGGACTATCGACACACAGTGAATATAGAATAAAATAAAATACAGATGATCTACTCACCAAACACTGAAACTAATTGATTAAGAAGCAGATTTTTTCTCTGATGATTCCATTCTCTGTTGAGGGAGGAGGATCTCTCTCTCTCTCTCTCTCTCTCTCTCTCTTTCTCCTTCAGTAACAGTGATGAGATTCACAAACGATTCAGATCTTTTTCGAAACGAAACATAAAAATGACTCAATCGAGCGAATCGATACATACGCATGTGAGTTTGTTCTAAAGAATCGATTCAGTGAAGCTTTCGTTGAGATTATAATCACCAGAAACATAGTTCTGACCATGTCCAGAGTACTGATTTGTTGTTTCATTTTCAGTAAATTAAAAAAAATCGCCATGAACACAAGCTAGTTAGGATTAGCCTATTATATGTTCAGAATTTTCGTTTGCTTGTTTTCAGGTCTGCCTGCCTGTTTGCCTGTGAGGCAGAGATTTGTGAGGTGACTGAGACGAGAGGCGGAATAAGAGCACGTGCACACTACAAGTTTTATGTGGTGTTTTTTGTCATATCTGTTCTATTCTAGGTGATGAACAGATGAGGCGTGTTGAATAAACTTGTGTTTTATTACACGTTACTGCAGCGGCATGTCCAGGCATACAAAACAAAACATTTCCTGCTTCTCTTTTATCTAGTGCGCATGCCTAGCTCACAAGGCATTATGGGAACTGGAGTTCTAATGTTATTAACACACAGGCCCGCCAACAGGGGGGGACAAACGGGTATGTTGTCCCGGGCCCAGGAATGGGGAGGGCCCAGAACTGGGCTCTCATGAAGTTGCGATTATTTTATTTCATTTCAAAATAGGGCTGCACAATTAATCGAATTTAATCGAAAATCGCGATTTTGGCTGCCACAATTAAATTAAATGAAAATCGTGATTTATTTCCATTTAAAATGCGAGCTCTGCTGCATATCTGATCAAGCACTTTTTGACCAGTACTCCGCCAAACCATTAGGGGGCGAACTGACGCATGTAAGGTTTCATTACTCCGCCTAAATAAGCAAGCAAGCCAAGTGCGCAGACCTTCAGTGCAGCGGTATCCAGTGTTGCCAGATTGGGCGGTTTTAAGTGCATTTTGGCGGATTTGAACATATTTTGGGCTGGAAAACGTCAGCAGTGTCTGGCAACACTGGCGGTATCTTCTTCAAGGGGTGATAGCGTGAGAGTAGGTAACAGATTGAGCGTATTTAGCACTGGAGGCAATGTTGTGACCTGCCTTCGCTCATGTTTAAAGCCAGAGCATGTTGATAGGCTGGTCTTTCTAGCTAAAAACTTGTAGGCCTCAGTATAATGCTATGTAATTGTTGCAATTGAGTTTTCAGTTCCTTCATCCTTTGGTAATTTCTTGGATAAATTTCATTTATTTGTCATTTGGAAATGTTGTGACCTGCCTTCGCTCATGTTTAAAGCCAGAGCATGTTGATAGGCTGGTCTTTCTAGCTAAAAACTTGTAGGCCTCAGTATAATGCTATGTAATTGTTGCAATTGAGTTTTCAGTTCCTTCATCCTTTGGTAATTTCTTGGATAAATTTCATTTATTTGTCATTTGGAAATCAGAATTTCTCTTTTAAATTTCATTCTGCACTGAAAGTTGTTCATATTGTTTGTTTGAATATAGTGAAATAAAATTTAAGTGATTTCCCTAACATCAAGAATAATCGTGATTAATAATCGTGATTACAATTTTAATCAAGATAATCGTGATTATCATTTTTTCGATAATCGTGCAACCCTATTTCAAAATGTGTTGATTTGGGGGAGAAATGTGCTATATTTGCATTCAATAAATGATTTCTAGATCTTTTGCCTTTATTGTCTTTGAAAAAGGCGTCAAGAACCCCCTACCACCCCTATTGCAAAAATGGTTTGGTCTGACTCTTTGATTAAGGGGAAAAAAATGACATCGTTCGATCATAGCGCTTCGACAATCAGCGTGCGTGCCATTTGCCAACATGCATAAGTCAGGAGCACAGAAAAGAAAAGAGAAAAAGAGAGGAAGAAACCAAGAGACTCAGGGGCTCACTGCATAAATATTTTAAAAAAGATTTGGATGATGCAGCAGGTACTAGCAAAGGCAGTGGGGCAGCTGAGCCAGGTAAGACAGCCAACTTTTTCCAGCCCCGTAAAGTAACCCCAACCAAGGCAAGCGGGGCACGCAATTCATGTTACAAACGAGGGGAGAGAAAGTCACACTGAACACCATATCAAACGCACAGGGCATTGAATCATTTCACAACCACAACGGCTTAATAACATTGTGTTTCATATATCTGATTGAAGCTAAGAATATTCACATTAGCCCGCAATCATATCCCGCCGTTTCTCGAGCGGTGTGTTCTTCTTCTCTGCTTTTCACACTGGACAGTACACACGCACAGTATACTATGTTCGCCCCCAGCCCTGCCCGAAATCCCCCATCCATCGCTGCTCCTTCAAGAGCACCCCAATCACGTGATTATAGTAGACTATCCACGAGTTTAGGAAGGCATTGCGGGGGCTGTCGCATGCAGGCTTGGGGCGTAACGGAATACATTTAATGGCGTTCGGGGGGGGCCCATTCAGAGCATTTTGTCCCGGGCCCAGCCAAAGCTGTCAGCGGCCCTGTTAACACATAACATCACAATTTTGCTGTCACATACTTCTGTCTTAGTTTTAACTACTTCGTATTCATCATTTACAGTATAGGATCTAGACATGGCACTGCAGCTATTAATGCAGTTTCATCATAACTGTCGCCTAGAACGGCATAAAGAATAAAATGATAATCTGCTCCTACCAGCTGGCAGTGTCGCAACATTTTTACGAGCATGTCTACGAATTTAAGTGGTTTGTCTAATGAAGGCAACATTTTAATAATATTTTTTAGGTCTGATGCAGAAGGCGGATTATATGGCGCACTGTGAATTAACGTGTCTATGTTCACACATAAGGCGCGCTAGATTGTAAGAAAAATACACTCACTTATTGATTCATTCCTCTTCCAACCCACTTGAAACACACTTTGTAAGCATGCCTCTTAACAGGTGCCATTTTGGGGGTCCTTTTACGTACACACAAATGTACTGTAATATAATGTTGAAGCAGAGTATGTATAGACATTACAGTCAGGCAGTCTTGTAGACTGCTCAGGGGTCCTGTTACGAGGACCGTAATGCTCCGAATATCCATTGAGCGGATCGGCTTTGTTGCTTACCAAAGTAGTACTTACACATTTCGACAAATTTTTGAGCGCATTGTACCACATAAAATCGGTCAATAAGCACAACAAGTAATCATACATAAGGCGCGCTGGATTATAAGGCGTACTGTCAATTTTTGAGAAAATTTAAGGATTTTAAGTGCGTCTTATAGTCCCAAATATACGGTGGTAATAATGCTGGGAGCGCTATCGACAGGGCATGAACGATTACTTAAATCTGAATATAGGTTTTTTTAATTCCGTGAAAATTGTCCCATATTGGTTTCATTCTGACCCATTCTAAATAGCCTTTAATCATATAATCATAATCTCATTCTCGTATATTTGTCTATGTGCCGAGGCGAGATATTAAAAGTTCCTGCACGAGGATAAGTCAAAAACTAAGGCTGGGATTCAGTCCATCCGGCCAAATTGTCCAACCACGGTAGAATGCTAAACCACAGCGATTCATCCAATCCCGTGGGGTTTTCTCAGGGTCCGCTCTGAGTACCTTAACACAATTTCCCCCCATGGTGACACGAAAGGACCATCTCGAGATAAATTATTCTGTGGTAACTCACACAGACGCGCACGCTCTAATCCTCCCGTGACAACTATTCACGGGGATACACAAATCATCCCGTGACAACCATTCACGGGGATACACAATTCATCCCGTGGCAACTCTCCACAGGGATACACTAATCATCCCGTGGCAACTCTCCACGGGGATAAATGGGTTTTCGGATACCACCAACCAGGTGGAAGTCCCCCAAAACAAGAGACCTCTTACCTGATTGATGGCATCCCGGATGAGCCCCCAAACTGTTAGGTTTCTTCACCTCTTGCCCTCAGCCTCAGCCGGAGCGATTACCATCTCGAGATCAGTCCCCTTGCGTCACCCAGAGCTCTGGGGGTGAGTTGCGAAGAAAGACAGGAACCCCATAAAGTTCACAATCTTTATTCACAAGTCCCCCAAGACGAAAGGGTACAGAGGGCTTTTATATGTCTGTGTGTGTGTATATGGGGGTGTAAGAGTGAGTGAGTGTGACATCATTTTGATATCTGTGTGTGTGTGAATGAGTGTGACATCACTGAAGACCTTGGCGCTGTGTGTGTGTTATGTATGACATCACTGCAGCTGTGTGTGTGTGTGTGTGGGGTGTGTGTGTGTGTGTGTGTGTGTGTGCAGACTTGCGTGCAAGTGAGGAGACCTTGGTCTGGGCAGGTCAAATTATCTCCATCAATAATAAGCAGAATGTTCAGACACATTTCTGATCAATAAGCAAAATGTTCTGATGATATGATATGATAGCAATGTTCTTATGATATCAAAGGCCATTGCTTACGCACAGCCTGTTCTTAAGATAGCACAGAGCAATAGCAATGGAATGTCCACATAAGATTAAACACAAAATATTTGCACATGTCAGTCTTGGTTAAAGGGCGGCACGGTGGTGTAGTGGTTAGCGCTGTCGCCTCACAGCAAGAAGGTCCTGGGTTCGAGCCCCAGGGCCGGCAAGGGCCTTTCTGTGTGGAGTTTGCATGTTCTCCCCGTGTCCGCGTGGGTTTCCTCCGGGTGCTCCGGTTTCCCCCACAGTCCAAAGACATGCAGGTTAGGTTAACTGGTGACTCTAAATTGACCGTAGGTGTGAGTGTGAATGGTTGTCTGTGTCTATGTGTCAGCCCTGTGATGACCTGGCGACTTGTCCAGGGTGTACCCCGCCTTTCGCCCGTAGTCAGCTGGGATAGGCTCCAGCTTGCCTGCGACCCTGTAGAAGGATAAAGCGGCTAGAGATAATGAGATGAGATGAATGAGTCTTGGTTAAACTGAGATCAAGAATAAATCCTTACACTTAAGAATAAATCCTTACAATATTACAGTTTTTCTCAAATGCTAAAACACAAAAGCCAATCCTCTAAACCAAATGACCAGTTGTCTAAACACATTTATTAAATCTAGCCATCATTTGCCAATATCATAAACACATTTCACATGAAGACACAATTCACAAAACACAATCCTCCGTTCTCATAAATCTAAACACATTTTTCCTTGCTAAAACACAAGTTGCAAAAGAACTCTGCTCATATTCTCAAATGAAAGCTCATGTGATGCAAAATGCTTGCCACAGTCAGCAATATTTGAACACAATGAACACACCTGGCGTCATTAATTACACACAATGACTCAAAATTGAAGACACTTGCTGCTAATGCTGTGACCACGTGTATAAAAGCAAGTTCAGAGTGCACAGTTTGCTGAAGATTCCAAACAAACACAATGGATGAAGGCAGAGTCAGGGGAAGAGGAATTCGAGTCAGAGGAGGGAGAGGAGCTGACCATGGAGGGAGAAGAGCTGGCCATGGAAGAAGAGGAGCAGGCCAACGAGGAAGTGGAGTTCAAATCAGAGGAGGAAGAGGTGCAGGCCAACGAGGAAGAGGAGGAGGCCAACAAGGGAGAGGACAAGGTCCAGGAGGGAGAGGACAAGGTCCAGGAAGAACAGCAAGACAACCTCACACCATCATTATGGACGAGAGGCGAGCAACAGTCATTGACCATGTCATTGTCCGTGGCATGACAATGGCTGAAGCAGGACTAAGAGTCCGTCCAAACCTGAGTAGGTTCACCGTGGCCACCATTATCAGGGCATTCAGACAACACAACAGGTATTGTACTCTATTGCTTTCTTCGTCACAATACAGTTTTACAAGCCTGTGAAAGTAGTCTATTGGTTTCAAATCAATTGTTATTGTAAAACATGTCAATTGACAACACATGTTTCTTTCTTTAGAGTTGAAAGAATGCCACATAGAGGTGGGAGGGTTGCCATATTTACAGCGGCACAAGAAACCCTCATTGTGGATATGGTTCGTGAGAACAACCTCATCAGACTCCGGGAGATCAGAGACAAAGTCATTGCCGATAATGTCAACTTTGAGAGCATTGATGATGTCAGCTTGGCCACAATAGACCGAGTTCTCCAGCGCCAAAAGATGCGGATGAAACAGGTCTGTAGGGTTCCCTTTGAGCGCAACTCTGCGCGACACAAAGACCTACGTTACGAGTATATGCAAGTAAGTATACATCCATCTTCACAGTACAGTTAATGGACATACTGTGTTGCTCAGTGGCCTACATTACTTCTGGACAATACTGTGCTACCTGATTGACTGTTGTTCTGAACACCTGTGCACTTTCACATTTTCACAGAGGATATTACAGTTGGACGCGATGGCCAGACCTCATGAGTACCTCTTCCTGGATGAGGCTGGCTACAACCTGCAGAAACGAAGGCAAAGAGGCCGTAACATCATTGGCCAAAGAGCCATCACTGAGGTTCCTGGCCAACGGGGGGGTAATACTACTCTTTGTGCGGCCATGGGTTCGGAGGGGCTTGTCCACCGGCATGCTGTCCTTGGGTCTTACAACACCCAACGTCTCCTCACCTTCCTAGAGGAGCTAAGAGACATCCTCCTGGACTGCCAACAACACCATCCTGGGCCCGCACATCCCATTTATGTGATCATTTGGGACAATGTCCGCTTCCACAGAACAAACCAAATCAGAGAGTGGTTCACCACCAACAGTAACCAGTTTTTAAACGTCTGTCTGCCACCCTACTCCCCTTTCCTGAACCCTATAGAGGAGTTCTTCTCATCGTGGAGATGGAAGGTTTATGACAGACAACCATACACTAGAGAGAACCTCCTAAGGGCAATGGAGCTGGCCTGTGGTGACATCCCAGTGGAGGCCTTCCAAGGATGGATGCGGCATTCCAGGGCATTTTTCCCGCGGTGCCTGGCAAGAGAGAATATAGCCTGCGATGTGGATGAGGTGATGTGGCCCGATGCAGCTCAGCGACATGATGCTGCACAGTGATTGTGGTGTGTGTGTGGTGTGAATAAAGTAGATAAAAAAACTTCACACCCTGAACATGTTTTCAAGAGTACTGTTGTGTGCAATAGATTGTTTTTGCATTGAGTTGTGTTACAGTAGTGTACATGCAGTATTTTCTATAGATTTATACTCTTCATATGAAACTCACAAATCTAAATGCCTAATCCTCTACAGAGATCTAAGATCCATTACTGTAAAGTTTCAAAAAATATGCATTGGCAGTTATGAAACAAAGAACCTTCTCACAAATTGAGCATTGTGTTTTCAATTGTTTTGCTGTAGTGTGTAATGATGTGTATAGTGTTTACATTTTTGAAAGCTTCGAGCTGCTCTTTTGGTGTGAAAGTTTTAGTTTTGAAGTGAGAAGGTGTGGTTGTGTTTATGTAGCTTTAGAAAAGGGTGTTGTGTTTAGACATTGGGGAACATAGAGGAAACGTTTGTGAAATGTGTTTTAGCATTTGAGAAAAACTGTAATCCAAAAGGCTTATAAAGACGAAAATGAAGGACATTTTATCTATAATTTCAGTACATTTTAGTTAGTTTTGTAAACGCACAATACAGTTTCAGTTAGTTATCGTTTTTTCTTTTAATTGTTGTTTTTATTTATTTCAGTTAACGAAAATGTTTTTCCAATTTTAGTTTTCGTTATTTCGTTCGTTTTTGTTGACGATAATAACCTTGGTATGCATCCCTCACATTAGCACACAGCAAGTCAATTGTCCTGTTACTTGTTGGACAATCTACAGCCTGGTAAAAACCAGCCAAAGTAGAGCCCAAAGTAGTGTGTTTAAAGTCCCCAGAAATGATCATAAATGCTCTTTTAAATGCATAAATGCATAAGTGCTGTGTCTGCAGCCTTGCTGTGACAGAGTGAATCCTCTCACATGCAGCGGCTGCGTCTGCCCTCAGAGGGATGTAAACACAGATGGTGATCACGTGACTGAACTCCCTCGGCAGATAATATGGCCGCAGGCTAATGGCTAGCAGCTCCAAGTCCGGGCAACATAAGACTGTCTTTACGGAGATATGTCCTGGGTTACACCAGCGGTTGTTAACATAAATGATGAGTCCCCCACCTTTGCCTTTCCCGCATGCGTTAGTGTCTCTGTCGGCACTCTCAGCAGTCAATCCCCACAGGTCCACGTTAGCATCCGGTACAAGGTGTGTTAGCCATGTCTCCATAAAGATAAAGAAGCTGCTCTCCCGATAAATCCGCTGGTTGTTCAGTGCAGATAGCTCATCGACTTTATTCGGCAGCGAGTTCACATTCCCCATGATAACGGAGGGAATGGATGGTTTGTAGCGCCGCCGGTTGTCCGGTTAGCTTAGCTTCGGCTTTGCAGCCCCTGGGTTTCTTCCTCAGCTCCGCCGGGATAGGGTGCCGTATCCCGGCTCATCCCATTGTTTTCAGGGCCAGCAGCTCCTCTTTCGAATAAGCGAGAAAACTGGCTCCTGGTTGCGTGTTAAAATTAAAAATATCCATGGGATGTAAGTAAAACACACTGTCTTCGTAAGAAGAGCAGAAAAGTAAAAAGGTGGAAAAAAGAGAGCTAAAAATTACAGAGCTACTGGAGAGGCAGCCGTCTCACACAGTACCCCACACACTGCTGTACAGTAGAGATAGAATAATAATAATAAATCTAAAGAATGATAACTTTAATAGCACGGTGCCTCCACTGCGAAAATGCTACACTTACCTTTGAAACTAGTGTATGGTGTATTTCCTCAGAATTTAAAATAAACATCTTTCGATTACGTTCATTATGTCTTATATTGAATATTGTTAGTTTTTTCTTTTTTATCAGACATGTCTGATAAAAAAGAAAAAACTAACAATATTTAAAATAAACAGTAGGGTATGAGTGCATTAAATCAGTGGTGAATGCAAAGCTAATAGCCTATCTGCAGTGTCTAAATGTCAGCACATTCAAATATTGTTTAAAAAATGAGCAGCCAATACACCCAAGATATAATTAAATAATAATTATATTTATTAATTAGCAATAGGAGATATTGATATAACAAATGCTTCCCTGAGAAACGAGGAATGAATTGACCAAAGTTAGTAAAACAAAAGAAAACCTGTGAGAGAGGAGTGTTAAACAGTTTTCACTCAAAGCGTTAAATGGAGTCTCTCGCTCAAGATTAAATAGACAAGTAAGGTTAACAAGACAAGTAGGCAAAAACAAACACCTTAAAAGTTAGCTAATAAATGGCTGTAGCCCTACAGATATCAAACCTAATTAAGTCATCATTACTTGGGTTAAGACAGAGGTTTAACCAAAATGCCCATCAAAACCGCACGAGCTACGTAAACAGTAAAGGGGGAAATTAAAAAAAAAAAAAATACAAGTATCAAATCAACAAACGAGCACTGTTGGGGCCCATTGGTGCACTAGTTCGCAACTCCCTGAGCTGCAGGCGAGACAGCAACTGCTGAAATGCCCATCCAATCGCCGGTCGAGGCGGTAACGTGTGTGTGTGTGTGTGTGTGTGGGTGGGTGGGTGGGTGGTGGTGGTGTAAGTGTAAATTCACGTTACTCACAAACCAATCGAACAGATCGGAAGGCTCCCTGCAGTCCCGAGAGGCGGTACCCTTGGCTGGTCTCCTAGACAGGTGTTAGCCCCAGCAGCAGCTCTCTAGTGGGCCCAGCACCGGAGAAACAAGAGGAGTCCTTGTGGGAACGACGATCCTCAGCGGTGATGTAGCACTGGGTTAGCTGTTAAGCAGTCAGCTAAGTGCCAGTGGTGTAGCAGTAACTTATGCTAGCTAGCCAGCTAACCCCAGTAGCTAACAGCAGGACAAC
Source organism: Neoarius graeffei (assembly GCF_027579695.1). NCBI lineage: Eukaryota > Metazoa > Chordata > Actinopteri > Siluriformes > Ariidae > Neoarius > Neoarius graeffei. Next base: position 17,262,122 of record NC_083582.1, read on the forward strand.
TAAGTTAATCTTACCACTTCAAAACATGGAAAAAAAAGGGGACAAACAGCAAGGAGTCCCTTCGAATGATCACCGACTTACACGGGTCAAAGTTACAAGCTATAAAGTCTCCCCAGACCAGTACTGACACACTGCAGAAAACAGGATTCTCTCTCTTCCAGGGCTTGACATGGACTGATGTGAGCATCTCTCGTGAGGTGATAGAATGTTGAGAGGGCTCGCGATTTCGCGGGCATTAATGATGTATAAATTATCATTGGTTGATAACAAAATTCAAATAAAAATACAGAGAACAAATAAATATGATTGGTCTGAATTTACAGTATGTCATAACACATCAGAGCAGTTAAAATATTCTAAACCACAAGCCATTATGGTAAATAGAGTTAATTAACATAGAAAATAGGTCAGTCCAATATAGAATATAAAATACAGTATTATTTTAGAGGTCTCTCATATATACAGTGGTGCTTGAAAGTTTGCGAACCTTTTAGAATTTCCTATATTTCTGCATAAATATGACCTAAAACATCATCATATTTTCACACAAGTCCTAAAAGTAGATAAAGAGAACCCAGTTAAACAAATGAGACAAAAATATTATACTTGGTCACTTATTTATTAAGGAAAATGATCCAATATTACATATCTGTGAGTGGCAAAAATATGTGAACCTCTAGGATTAGCAGTTAATTTGAAGGTGAAATTAAAGTCAGGTGTTTTCATTCAATGGGATGACAATCAGGTGTGAGTGGGCACCCTGTTTTATTTAAAGAACAGGGATCTATCAAAGTCTGATCTTCACAACACATGTTTGTGGAAGTGTATCATGACACGAACAAAGGAGATTTCTGAGGACCTCAGAAAAAGCGTTGTTGATGCTCATCAGGCTGGAAAAGGTTACAAAACCATGTCTAAAGAGTTTGGACTACACCAATCTACAGTCAGACAGATTGTGTACAAATGGAGGAAATTCAAGACCATTGTTACCCTCCCCAGGAGTGGTCGACCAACAAAGATCACTCCATGAGCAAGGTGTGTAATAGTCGGCGAGGTCACAAAGGACCCCAAGGTAACTTCTAAGCAACTGAAGACCTCTCTCACATTAACATTAGCCAATGTTCATGAGTCCACCATCAGGAGAACACTGAACAACAATGGTGTGCATGGCAGGGTTGCAAGGAGAAAGCCACTGCTCTCCAAAAAGAACATTGCTGCTCATCTGCAGTTTGCTAAAGATCATGTGGACAAGCCAGAAGGCTATTGGAAAATGTTTTGTGGACAAATGAGATCAAAATAGAACTTTTTGGTTTCAATGAGAAGCGTTATGCTTGGAGAAAGGAAAGCACTGCATTCCAACATAAGAACCTTATCCCTTCTGTGAAACATGGTGGTGGTAGTATCACAGTTTGGGCCTGTTTTGCTGTGTCTGGGCCAGGATGGTTTGCCATCATTGTTGGAACAAGGAATTCTGAATTATACCAGCAAATTCTAAAGGAAAATATCAGGACATCTGTCCATGAACTAAATCTCAAGAGAAGGTGAGTCATGCAGCAAGACAGCAACCCTAAGCATACAAGTCGTTCTACCAAAGAATGGTTAAAGAAGAAAAAAGTTAATGTTTTGGAATGGCCAAGTCAAAGTCCTGACCTTAATCCAATCGAAATGTTGTGGAAGGACCTGAAGTGAGCAGTTCATGTGAGGAAACCCACCAACATCCCAGAGTTGAAGCTGTTCTGTATGGAGGAATGGGCTAAAATTCCTCCAAGCCGGTGTGCAGGACTGATCAACAGTTACCACAAATGTTTAGTTGCAGTTATTGCTGCACAAGGGGGTCACACCAGATACTGAATGCAAAGGTTCACATACTTTTGCCACTCACAGATATATAATATTGGATCATTTTCCTCAATAAATAAATGACCAAGTATAATATTTTTATCTCATTTGTTTAACTGGGTTCTCTTTATCTACTTTTAGGACTTGTGTGAAAATCCGATGATGTTTTAGGTCATATTTATGCAGAAATATAGAAAATTCTAAAGGGTTCACAAACTTTCAAGCACCACTGTATATATATATATATATATATATATATATATATATATATATATATATATATATATAAACTGTGCAAAAGTCTTAGGCACATATAAAGAAATGCTGTAGACCAGAAATGGCTTAAAATAATGAAATGTTTCAACTTAAACTATAAACAACAGTAACCCATAATAAATTAAACAAAGTCAATATTTGGTGTGAGATGACCCCTTACTTAAAAAAATAGTAATCTCATGTACAATGAGTGCAGTTTTATAAGGAAATGAGCTGTAGGTTTGACTGAGCATCTTGTAGAACCAGCCACAGTTCTTTTGCACACTTTGTCACACTTGCTTCTTAATTTTGCAGCAAAACCCAGTCGCCTTCATTTTCTTTTTTTAATCTGAAAAGTGGTCTGTTATGTAATATGCTGCTCAGATACAAACTTTTTTTTTCTCTAACAGTTAATTTTGTGGTTGAAAATGAATGAATGTTTGGAACTCAGATGTTTTTGTACAGACTTGATAATGCAGAAGCCATAAAATAGAAATCTATAACAAAGTTTGTATGAAAAAAAACATAGGGTGCCCTTAGACTTTTGCACAGTACTGTATGTTTTATAAATGTTTTAAAATGAGTACTTTTATAAACTATTAGCTATTAATGTTGAACACTTTTATATTAGTTTGCTAATTGGATATTTTATTGGCATTTTAAGTTATAATTGGTTTAGATTGGGCAATTATGAAACAGTATTGTGTGCATCAGCTGTAAGTATACAAATTGTAAATTTATGTAATTATTTAATGAGTTTGATATTGGAACTGGACTTTGAGTTTATGCTAAATTTACTGGCTTTTTACAAATTCTTTCATTGTGAATATTTTGAGTGCAGTATGAGAATCTTGTATAGCAACCTACAGTATGTAATATGAAATGGATCTAAAATTCCATTTATCATTCAGAAAATATTTGATATACTATGATACATAAAATTATACTTTTATACTGTATGTGTCAACAGGGTCTTAAAATGATCTGTAGCTTTGATATAGCGAGGTGAGGCAAACTAATGAAGTCAAGAACAAAAGTACAATTTTTAATGCATAATGCTTGATGTGGTATTTTCCTTCATAATGAAATTAATTGAAGTTTGATAAGTTGGATGGTTGTATTTTGTTGAACTTTATTACAAGTAATCAACTAGCTTTTTGTTAACTTGTATAGTTTGTGCATCTGAGCTCTGAAGTAATGAAATGTTGTTTATCAGGTCCTTATGAAGAGTACAGTGCTGGAGCAACTTTTCTTGGAGATGGAGCCAAACCTAATGGTGAATTATTTGATTAATTTTTTTTTTAAATGTTGAATTTCCATATCAATTCCTAGATAAAGTGAGCATGATGTTGCATAGCTGTTACATTTTAGTATAGCTCACATGTCAGGTATGGAAATGTAATGGCAATGTGTTGGAAGCAGGAAAATTGGGCAAGCATAAGGATCTGAGCAACTTTGACAAGGGCCAGATTGTTGTGCCTGGGTCTGAGCATCTCCAAAACACAAAGGTATTGAGGGGCAGATCCAGGAAAATGGAGGGGATCCAAACCAGTAAGCTCTGCAGTTTTTAAAGGTCCCATGGCATGAGATTTTCACTTTCTGAGGTTTTTTAACGTTAAAATGAGTTCCTCTGACCTTCTTAAGTCACCCCAGTGGCTAGAAATTTCATAATGTGTAAACCAAACTATGCCCAACATTTGAGAATGGCGCGTCAAAACGGCACGTTGATAAACTCTTCCCTTTACTACATCAGCAAGGGAGATGATCCCCACGCCCCCCCTCTGGATTCCCTCCCGCTGTATGGATTGCCCGCCCAGTTGTAGTGAGGAGACCATAGAGGGAGGACACAACAACATGGCATCACCTAAGCGAGCGAAACATGGAAATTGCGCTGTACATGGATGTGACAACACAGAAAAGAGTCTGTTTTTACTGCCGACGGGAGAGCCCCTGAAGACGCAGTGGCTTAATTTTATTTACTTCAATAATACGCCGTCGAGTCTACCTAAGACGGTGTATGTTTGTCGGAAGCATTTTCCTGATGAATGTTTCCACAACTTGGGACAGTACAGGGCAGGTTTTGCACATCAACTGTCACTGAAGCCTGGGTCCGTACCAAGTATCCCTGCCGCATCAGCCACAAACAGCGAACAAGTAAGTGTATAACTGTTAAGTCGTTTTGCCGTGTTTTAAAATCGGTGCCACGTTAGCCTTGCAATGGCTACATTAGCTGTGCAGCTAACCGCTTCCTGCAGTTAGCCAGGTACTCTGCGCTACAAAACCAAAAAGCATGCAGCATGCTCTGTTAAACTGAGTTTAGTCTGGAAATTGACTGTATCTTATGAGCTTATGTTTTGCCGTGTTTTAAAATCGGTGCCACGTTAGCCTTGCAATGGCTACATTAGCTGTGCAGCTAACCGCTTCCTGCAGTTAGCCAGGTACTCTGCGCTACAAAACCAAAAGGCATGCAGCATGGTCTGTTATAATAGCCAATCAAAACAGTTTTTACAAAGACACCCACATTTTTTTTAAGTCACTCGTTCATTTTATTTGTTTGTTTGTTCAGTAAAAACCCAAACATTTCTCATCTCATCTCATTATCTCTAGCCGCTTTATCCTTCTACAGGGTCGCAGGCAAGCTGGAGCCTATCCCAGCTGACTATGGGCGAAAGGCGGGGTACACCCTGGACAAGTCGCCAGGTCATCACAGGGCTGACACATAGACACAGACAACCATTCGCACTCACATTCACACCTACGGTCAATTTAGAGTCACCAGTTAACCTAACCTGCATGTCTTTGGACTGTGGGGGAAACCGGAGCACCCGGAGGAAACCCACGCGGACACGGGGAGAACATGCAAACTCCACACAGAAAGGCCCTCGCCGGCCCCGGGGCTCGAACCCAGGACCTTCTTGCTGTGAGGCGACAGCGCTAACCACTACACCACCGTGCCGCCACCCAAACATTTGTTGAATTTATTTTATTTCCTCGCGTCGCACCTTAATGACGTCAGCGCACGGTATTTTTCCCTTCGCAGTTTGTTCCTTCTCTCTCGCCATAGTAAGACACCCACATCCGCTTGTTCTGACCCACTGGAGGTAGCGTCACAGTGCTGTTAGCCAATCAGAGGTAACATGTTTACATGTCATGAATATTAATGATAAGACCCGCCCCCACCCTCTACCCTTACCCGCCTCCTGCTTCTCATTAGCAAAACGACGCACTGCGAAAAGCGCTGAAATGGGGCTTTCTCCCAGGAGGCTATATCTACGTGCCGAGGGTTCATTTCGAGAAAGGCTGTGGATATAACATCCGGAAACCTCCACGAGCCCGTTTAAAGCATCAACAAACCACCATGCCATGGGACCTTTAAATGCCCAGAGATGCATTTTGAGCTGTCAGAAACATGTTGTAAATGAAATCTCTTAAAGAAAATTACCATAACAAAAAAAAGTTTTAAAAATAGGAACTTTCAAAACCATTTTATTAGTCACTGAAAATGATATTGTCAGAGTTGCAGGTATATGCATAGAACATAATTACAGCCGATATATGGTAATATTTATGAAAGTTGCGTTGTCATATAATGCATTACCACATGACACACTACAGTGTAGTACACTGACCACAAAACCCCTTATATCAATAAATTTATTACTATTTTAGCATCTGCAATCTGGGCTCCTGCTCAGGACATTCAATGTACAAAGACGGTGAATATACCCAGGTAAACTGAGGTAATGCAAGTGGCCACTTAAGACAGAGCTTAATACTAAGATGACTATAAATATTTCCCCCCAAAATTCACCTTTAAACCTCCTCTTTGTCCCCAATAACTCACCTTTTACCTCTAATCTGTGGACTAGAACTACACCTGATATGGCAAAATATGTAGCAACTGTGCTGTACTGAAGAACCATGAAAACCTACAGTATAGAACAGGGATTGGTGGGAGCTGTAAGCCCTGTCAGTGCTGCAAGAAATGAGATGGGTTTATGAAGAGATTGTTTCAGTGTCTGTTTCCATAAATGTTTCCATATTCTTCTATATGCAAAATTCATATACATTATAAATACAAAAATACTGTCTTAACAGTGTGAGCCAATAAGGCCCAAGCAGATTTTCTTCAGCACTATTGCAAAAATCAACATCTCTCACAGACCTATCCAGCCGCTGTTGGAAAAATCAAAGTGAGGCTCACCCCCCAAACGGCATGTGTACCATGTACATACACAGGGTATATAGTAAGTACAGGGATACCCTATTAATGAATATAAGCAGTAGCCGGCCAGCTGACACGTGTTAATGATACCATAAACATAAAAGGATGATGAACACCCTTTACATATATTCTACAGTGCAGTCCAGGAATACAGTACGTAGATGCATGAAGTTCCCATGCCCTGTTAAAATCCAATAGGATTCACCCAGCTTGCTTTTCACTGCATTCGTGTCACAAGTGAAAAAAACTTAAAAGCTAGGACCTATTATTAAACATAACTTTACACCATAAACTCTTCAGCTCAATCCCACATAATTTATTATTATTATTATTTTTTAAACCTTATTAATTAACCCCCCCCCCCAATAATGACTCTGTTGCTGGTTCACAGATTGTCCTTCCTTGGACCACTTTTGGTAGGTACTAACCACTGCATACTGGGAACACCCCACAAGATGTGCCATTTTGAAGATGCTCAGACTCCACCATCTAGCCCATTTCAAGCTAAATACTAAATAGTTCAGGATGTCCTAGTGTCCCCCAAATCCGGTAGCTGGTTTGCTGTAATTTTTTTTTTTTTGTGGAATAAATAATTTGTGGGTAAATTAAGAACAAGCCTTTATTTTTGTCACATTACTCTTCTACGTTTAACTCGCACATGTGCACACAGAGAGCACAGAATAAATAAATACGTTGGTGGGTAAATTATATGGATCTGTGATGCCTGCTAGAAATGAAGAGCAGGGGGGATTGAGAATCGAGGGGCTGAGGTTTGTTTACACCCGGTATTAAAACCTGTAGCATCCTAGCAAACATCTCAAAGACGTGGACAAAAAGCCCAGAAATTCCTCCTTACCCGGGCAAAAACGATACAGGATTTATCTTGTAGTGTCCTGATCCCCAGATGTTTAACCCAGCCACATAACTTTTTATATGACTCCATGCTCTTCCAGGTTTTCATTTGTTTGTCTGTGTAGAATGATGTTTGCAGCACTAGGTAGTAATGAATGAATGAATGACTTTTATTTAAACACGATCAGCAGAGCTGGTGGGGTTGTGCATGTACAGATGCAAATAATTACAAATACAAAAGACTAAAAATATCCACAATCTTAAAAAAAACACCTTAAAATCTGTTGATCATCTGTTAATTATCTTCACATTAAGTTAATAGTATGCATAACTATTGTCTTTGTATTTAGTTATGGCTACAATAGGATCAAACTTGATTCTACTAATGTCAAATTTAGCGAGTACATTTTTTCTTTCACAGGAAAAATCCTTCTTTGTTAACGTGTAAGGATCTATCCCATTGAGTGATGAATATATCCACTTCTTTTGAGTGTACTTCTTGGTTTTAATAACTTGCTTGTTTGCTGAACACAAACATGGCAGTAAGTTCTTGTTAATCGACCAGACTCCACTTTTGGATCATTAATTCCTTTTGACTGAGAATGCCCTGCATGCATGGTTTTGTTTGCTTCTGCCACATCCATACAGTTTTAAATACAATACCTACAATTAAAAACAGTTTGTTTTTATTGCATTTATTTAATTCCTGGGCTCCCATCTGTAACAGGGATGTTACATCCCATTAATACACTTTACAGTCAATTATTAGATTCTAATAGAATAGATGAGCCAAAATAATTGAGGATCTTTTTTAATGGGCCCTGACTTGTTACAAGTATGAATAGGTAGGCCTTAATGTAGAAAAGGTTGAGAACCCCTGATCTAGCCATCACAATTTGGCCCTTGTCAAAGTTGCTCAGATCCTTACACTTGCCCATTTTTCTTGCTTCCAACACATCAACTTCAAGAACTGACTGTTCTCTTACTGCCTAATATATCCTACCCCTTGATTGGTGCCATTGTAATGAGATAATCAGTGTCACTTCACCTGTCAGTAGTCATAATGTTATGGCTGATTGGTGAATATAGTTGCATATTTGCTAATGTATTTATGGTAGCCATGCTGCTATAGCAGGCATAGGAATGTTCACTACTTTTAGCTAGGCACAATTTTTTTTTTTATTTTATAAGTTGAAATCAGTGATGCCATATTGAACAAATAGAAGCTCAAATAGTAAGACAAATAAGGAGGTTATGATATTTGTTCTTTAAAAATGTGTTGCTAAATATTGCTATGCATGATAAGTTTCCCAACCTGGCAAAGGAATTCAGTCAGGACTGATTTCTTGACCTATTAATATTATCATAAATATCTTCAAAAGTAGAACATCTATTACACATCCATTATACAAAAAAAAATCAACTTAATACAGTGCAAATATAATGATCTGACTGGACTTTTAAAATTGGCTAACCCTGAAGAGTTTGTGTCGGGTGGAATGTGGCATCATAAACACATCACAGCACGGGCGCAGATAGAGGGGGGGACGGGGGGGATTCGTCCCACCCAGATTTAAATTCACCTCGTTCGGTCCCCCCCACTTATAGGGAGGAAAAAACGTCTATGCTGTCTTTCTTTACATAAGGCAAACCTCACGGAAAAATCAAAAGACTAATTACCATTCGGTTTATTGAGGTGCACAGCAGTGTATACATAGTTGCAACTGCGCAGACTGCACAGGTTGCGAGCTCGAGCTTGGTTGCTATGGTTACCCATAACAAGTTTGACAGGCATATCAGGGACAGCGCCTCCTAGTTCAGGACCCCAACACGGCATGATGAAGGGTGCCAAAAGGCAGAAAACGATTGCATCGTTTTTTCAAAAAAAAAAACGACTGTAAGTAAACTGTGCCTTACTTTATCATATCACCTTGCAATTTTTTGATAGTCTGTTCAAAGTAATGTCGTAGTGAAAGTAAAATCGTACGGAGTAGAGAAGCCTTTCTGGTAGCCTCCTTCTTTCGGTGGCAGCCTGTAGATACAGTGCTCAGAAGGCAGTTTTAATGTTTAATCTGGCGTTCCCTGCCATAATTTCAGCGAGCATATTGTTTCATAAGGAAACTTTGCGAAGAGTTGTTGACTGACTGCCGCTCACGCAACACACAGGCATAGTTAGAAAGTCAGGATGCACTGGTTTACACTTTACACACACACACGTAGCCCAGCCTCTCGCTATGTTTAACAGTTGGAACTTAGCGGTTTTAAAACTAGTTTTGCAATTTCTGTGCGTGATGATAATGTGTAAACTTTGGATTTCCATAGGCTATGTTAAAATGTTATCATTGTCCTGGCCTGCAGGTAGTTCCTGGTGATGGCAGTGAGGGAGGTGAAATAACATGTATACACACTACCGTTCAAAAGTTTGGGGTCACCCAGACAATTTTGTGTTTTCCATGAAAAGTCACACTTTTGTTTACCACCATAAGTTGTAAAATGAATAGAAAATATAGTCAAGACATTTTTCTGGCCATTTTGAGCATTTAATTGACCCCACAAATGTGATGCTCCAGAAACTCAATCTGCTCAAAGGAAGGTCAGTTTTATAGCTTCTCTAAAGAGCTAAACTGTTTTCAGCTGTGCTAACATGATTGTACAAGGGTTTTCTAATCATCCATTAGCCTTCTGAGGCAATGAGCAAACACATTGTACCATTAGAACACTGGAGTGAGAGTTGCTGGAAATGGGCCTCTATACACCTATGGAGATATTGCACCAAAAACCAGACATTTGCAGCTAGAATAGTCATTTACCACATTAGCAATGTATAGAGTGCATTTTTGATTAGTTTAAAGTGATCTTCATTGAAAAGAACAGTGCTTTTCTTTCAAAAATAAGGACATTTCAAAGTGACCCCAAACTTTTGAACGGTTGTGTGTGTATATATATATATATATATATATATATATATATATATATATATATATATATATATATATATATATACACAAAATGGAATCATTTGCTGACAGCTCAGTCCCCCCCAGTTCAAAAATCCTATCTGCGCCCCTGCATCACAGTAATTATGTATATGTCAGGAAACTGAATTTCTATTTCCAGGTTTTCCAGCAAAAGGAAATGGAGGTAATGTAAATGAAACATGTCCAGAGATTGAATAAAATCTAAAATGTATTTTAGGTAACTAAATTACATTCACCTTTTTATTTGTTTGTGATTTCTTGTACAGGTTATGGAACTGTACCTGTAGCTTCTAAAGGACAGGGGCCCAAACCCAGTGGTAACTTACAGTAGTATTTGTTCAACATGTGTTCAAATTTTATATTTATAGACAAAACATGATTTAAAATTTTTTTTAATGTTGACACTATTCCTGTGTTGATAAGAAACAGAAAACATAGAGCACATTTAACCCTGGGGGTGAACCAATCTAATCTCCTTCCTGTTTTAAAACAGCATCAGAGTGCACAACCAAATATTGCTTCTAGAATTTCTGTAAAGCTAGCTCTTCTGAACATTAGATCACTTTTAAACAAGTCATTTTTAATTAATGATCTTATTTGTAAACACAATCTTGATTTTTTGCTTCTAACTGAAACCTGGCTGGATCAAGCAAATAGTGCTACCACCCTTATCGAAGCAGCTCCCCCAAATTTTAATTTTTTGAATGTTACCCGACAAGGGAAAGGTGGAGGGATCACAAATATATTCAAAGTCTCTTTTCAATGTAAACAATCCTCACTTGGTGATTTTATGTCCTTTGAACACTTATGTGCACTTGTTACATGCTCTCCGAACATATTATTATTAACTATTTATAGGCCTCCGAGACATTCAGCCAAAGTCTTTCTTGAAGAGTTTGGTGAACTGTTATCAGTCATTTGCTTAGAGTTTGATTGTCTTATTATATCTGGGGATTTTAACTTGCATGTAGATAATACTGATAACATTTATGCCAAAGAACTATTTGCAATTATTGTAACTTTAACCTGGTACAACATGTACAGGGACCGACCCACTCTCGTGGTCATACTCTTGACCTCGTCATCACAAAGGGTCTTACTGTTTCTTATACTGTTGTTGACCTGGCCTTATCTGATCATTTCTGTGTTTTCTTTGAAGTTTCTATGTCTCCTCACATTCAGAATAGCTCAACGACTATAGGTAGGAGAGTCATAAAAGACAACACACGTGCTCTTTTTGAGCAAGCTCTCTCTCAGAACTCAACCAAAATGTCAGACTCTGTAGATGATTTACTGGAATTTTTAAATTTAAATATGACCCAAATTATGGATGATATTGCTCCATTCAAAATAGAAAGAGTCAATGATAAGCAGAAAGCACCATGGAAGCAGTACCCGGCTGTTAAACTGCTAAAGAGAGAATGTAGAAAGACTGAAAGAAAATGGCGCAAATCTAAACTTCACATCCATTATCAAATCCATAAAGAGATGCTTTGTAATTATAATTATGAAATTCGTAAAGCAAGACAGTCTTTCTTCTCCAACATCATCAGCAGGAATATGAACAATGCCCATGTGCTATTTTCAACAGTAGAGAAGCTAACTAATCCCCCACCACAATTAGCACCTGAACTTCTCTCAGTTAATAAATGCAATGAGTTTGCATCCTTTTTCAAAGGTAAAATTGATAAAAGACGGCAGAATATTTCTCATAATATATCTCAGTTGCAAAAAATTGAAAAACTGCAATCACCAATGACACAGATAGATAACTTTAACACAATGTCAGAATTTTGTTTAATTGATTATGAGACTCTTGAAAAAACTGTACAAAATCTCAGTTCCTCAACATCTGAATTGGACATTCTGCCCACCAACTTTTTTAAGTCTGGTCTTCATCTTATAATTACAGATGTGCTTCAAATTATAAATACATCCTTGGAGACTGGCGTTGTTCCTGTGTCCCTAAAAAAAGCTGTTGTAAAGCCCCTTCTTAAAAAAAAATAATCTGGATCCTTCAGTGTTAAATAACTACAGGCCAATATCAAATCTACCATTCATCGGGAAAATCCTGGAAAAAATTGTCTTCAATCAACTAACTGCCTTCTTGATATCAAACAGCCGTTTTGATAATTTTCAGTCAGGATTTCGTGCCAATCATAGCACTGAAACAGCACTGATTAAAGTTATAAATGACATACGTCTTAATACTGATGCAGGCAAAACATCGGTCCTGGTATTACTGGACCTCAGTGCAGCTTTTGATACTGTTGATCACAACATACTGCTATATCGACTTGAACACTGGGTTGGATTGACTGGTAAAGTTATCAATTGGTTAAAATCATACTTAAAAGACAGAAGCTTCTTTGTTACCCTGGGAAATTGTTCCTCAATGTCAATGCCCTTGACCTGTGGTGTCCCCCAGGGGTCGATTCTTGGACCATTACTTTTCAACCTTTATATGCTCCCACTTGGGCAAATTATCAATAAAAATTCAATTTTGTATCACTGCTATGCAGATGATACCCAAATTTATTTTGCTCTATCACCTAATGATTATGCCCCCCTTGAATGTCTCTACCAGTGTATCGATCAAATCAATAGCTGGATGTCACAAAATTTTCTTCAGCTGAACACAGATAAAACAGAAGTAATTCTATTTGGAAAAAAAGATGAAAGACTCAGGATTACCACTATTCTTGACACAAAAGGGATTAAAACTAAAGAAATGGTTAAAAATCTTGGTGTTTTCATTGACAGCGAGCTAAACTTTGACAGTCACATGAAAGCAATCACTAAAACGGCATTTTATCACCTAAAAAACATTTCCAAACTAAGAGGACTTATGTCAAAAAATGATCTGGAAAAACTAATACATGCCTTCATCTCTAGTAGGGTTGATTACTGCAATGGCCTTTTCACAGACTTGCCAAAAAAGACCATCAAACGACTTCAGCTGGTTCAAAATGCAGCGGCGAGGGTTCTCACACGAACAAAAAGAACAGAGCACATTACTCCAATTCTAAGGTCCCTTCACTGGCTTCCAGTAAGCTACAGAATTGATTTTAAAGTATTGCTGCTGGTATACAAATCTCTAAATGGTACAGGGCCCAATTACCTCTCTGATATGTTGCAGCGGCCTAACCCAATCAGATCTACCAGATCGCAACAGAAAAATTTACTATTAAAACCAGTTGTTAAAACAAAGTGTGGTGAAGCAGCTTTTAGCTACTATGCAGTACAGCTATGGAACCAACTGCCAGAGGACATTAAAAATGCTCCTGCTGTTGGCAGCTTCAAATCTAGGTTAAAGACCAAGCTGTTTTCAGATGCTTTCTGGTAAATAATTAATATTGTCTTCTTTACATTTTTTATAATCTTTACTTTCTCTGCATGTTTTAAATTTACTTTAACTTTATTCTATTTTATTCTGCTGGTTTCTTTTTCTCCTTTTTCTTTTTGGCATTTCATTATTTTATTTCTACTATTGTTTAATTCTTATTATTTTCTTTTAATTCTTCTAATTAATTGTTTTAGAATAAAAATAAAATTATTTTATGTAATTTTATTTCTCTATTGTTTACTGTTTTTGTTTTTACTTCTGTAAAGCACATTGAACTGCCATTGTGTATGAAATGTGCTATATAAATAAACTTGCCTTGCCTTAATGTATATAAAATGTTTGTTTAATTCTTACAGATGTGATACTCAAGCATTTTATTTTGTTTATATCCACCAGGCTATGGAAGTTCATCTTTTACATCCAGTGGCCAGCAAACCAAGCCAAACTCAAATGGTACCACTGTCTCATTTTATATTATATTATAACATAATAACATTATATTATAGTACATCATATTGCATCATATTACAAGGTACTATATTACACTATATTATATTAATTAAAGTCCTGAAGGTTTAAACTCACACTTCCAAACTTTGAGTTTCTACAGCTTTATTTAACCAGAAAACTGAAAATGTCATCTTTGGAAGATGTTTATGCTTGAATTATTTCATCTTTATACTACAGGAGGTTATGGGTTCAAGCCAAATAAGCCTGCATATGGAGCACAACCTTTGTATGGTATGATGGATATTTTTAGTATGTTTTTTTTTAATTAGATTAAATAAAAGTATTATTTTTCCTTTTATGACTATTTTTATATCTTTGGAGCAGGGATCAGAATGGCACCACAAAAGGCCAACAAAGGAAGAGGAGGTGAGCAAATGAGTTCATTTATGAGTACACCCCACAACAAAAACTTACTACATCTAGTACTTTGTATGACCTCCATGATTTTTAATGACAGCACCAAGTCTTCTAGGCATGGAATGAACAAGTTGGAGACATTTTGCAACATCAATCTTTTTCCATTATTCAACAATGATCTCTTTTAGTGACTGGATGCTGGATGGAGAGTGATGCTCAACTTGTCTCTTCAGAATTCCCCATAGGTGTTTGATTGGGTTCAGATCAGGAGACATACTTGGCCACTGAATCACTTTCACCCTGTTCTTCTTCAGAAATCCAACGGTGGCCTTAGATGTGTGTTTAGTCATGTTGGAAAAGTGCACGACGACCAAGGGCACAGAGTGATGGTAGCATCTTCTCTTTCAATATAGAGCAATATATCTGTGAATTCATGATGCCATCAATGAAATGCAGCTCCCCGACACCAGCAGCACTCATGCAGCACCACATAAGGACTCTGCCGCCACCATGTTTCACTGTAGGCACCATGCATTTTTCTTTGTATTCCTCACCTTTGCCACACCATACAGTTTTGAAGCCATCAGTTCCAAAAACATTTATCTTAGTCTCATCACGCCAGAGTATAGAGTCCCAGTAGTCTTCATCTTTGTCAGCATGGGCCCTGGCAAACTCTCAGCGGACTTTTTTGTGCCTGGGTTTTAGGAGAGGCTTCTTTCGTGGACGGCATCCATGCATGTGATTCCTCTGCAGTGTATGCCGTATTGTGTCATGGGAAATAGTCACCCCAGTTTGGCTTTCTACTTCTTGAGATAACTGCAGTGAACTTGCATGCCGAATTTTCTTCAACTCTTCTCATCAGAAGACGCTCCTGTCGAGGTGTTAACTTCCGTGGACGACCTGGACGTCTCTGTGAGATGGTTGCAGTTCCATCTTTCTTAAATTTTTGTACCACTTTTGCGACAGTATTCTGTGATGTAAAGAAAATATTTTCTTTGGGGAATTCTGAAGAGACAACAGGGTCGCAGGCAAGCTGGAGCCTATCCCAGCTGACTGTGGGCGAAAGGCAGGGTACACCCTGGACAAGTCGCCAGGTCATCACAGGGCTGACACATAGACACAGACAACCATTCACACTCACATTCACACCTACAGTCAATTTACAGTCACTACTTAACCTAACCTGCATGTCTTTGGACTGTGGGGGAAACCGGAGCACCCGGAGGAAACCCACGCGGACACGGGGAGAACATGCAAACTCCGCACAGAAAGGCCCTCGCCGGCCACGGGGATCGAACCTGGACCTTCTTGCTGTGAAGCGACAGTGCTAACCACTACACCACCGTGCATATATATATATATATATATATATATATATATATATATATATATATATATATATATATATATTGTGTGTGTGTGTATATATATATATATATATATATATATATATATATATATATAAATATTTCAGAAATGCTATAAAATGTCCTGAAGCTCATTATAGTTATTTTACCTTGTAGGTGGAGGATACTCAAATAGAGCAAAAGCTGCTAAACCTGGTAATGACTTTCACTTGTAGTTGAATATCTAATAAAAATAAATATTGCACAAGTTTTCTTACAGGGGCGGCACGGTGGTGTAGTGGTTAGCACTGTCGCCTCACAGCAAGAAGATCCGGGTTCGAGCCCAGCGGCCGACAGGGTCCTTTCTGTATGGAGTTTGCATGTTCTCCCCATGTCCATGTGGGTTTCCTCTGGGTGCGCTGGTTTCCCCCACAGTCCAAAGGCATGCAGGTTAGGCTAATTGGTGGCTCTAAATTGACCGTAGGTGTGAGCGTGAATGGTTGTCTGTGTGTCGGCCCTGTGATGACCTGGCGACTTGTCCAGGGTGTACCTCGCCTCTCACCCACAGTCAGCTGGGATAGGCTCTAGCTTGCCTGCGACCCTGTAGGGCAGGATAAACAGATAATGGATGGATGGATGGATGGAAGTTTTCTTACAGCATGCCAGTTTCTGCGCATGATAAATGATATGTTCCAGGTTATGGTAGTGGTCCTTTGGCACAAAGTGGACAAGCAGCCAAGCCCAATGGTACAGAAGGTTTTTTTTTTTTAAATTGTACAACCTCAATTCCAAAAAAGTTGGGACAAAGTACAAATTGTAAATAAAAATGGAATGCAATAATTTACAAATCTCAAAAACTGATATTGTATTCACAATAGAACATAGACAACATATCAAATGTCGAAAGTGAGACATTTTGAAATTTCATGCCAAATATTGGCTCATTTGAAATTTCATGACAGCAACACATCTCAAAAAAGTTGTGACGGGGCAATAAGAGGCTGGAAAAGTTAAAGGTACAAAAAAGGAACAGCTGGAGGACCAAATTGCAACTCATTAGGTCGATTGGCAATAGGTCATTAACATGACTGGGTATAAAAAGAGCATCTTGGAGTGGCAGCGGCTCTCAGAAGTAAAGATGGGAAGAGGATCACCAATCCCCCTAATTCTCCACCGACAAATAGTGGAGCAATATCAGAAAGGAGTTCGACAGTGTAAAATTGCAAAGAGTTTGAACATATCATCATCTACAGTGCATAATATCATCAAAAGATTCAGAGAATCTGGAAGAATCTCTGTGCATAAGGGTCAAGGCCGGAAAACCATACTGGGTGCCCGTGATCTTCGGGCCCTTAGATGGCACTGCATCACATACAGGCATGCTTCTGTATTGGAAATCACAAAATGGGCTCAGAAATATTTCCAGAGAACATTATCTGTGAACACAATTCACCGTGCCATCCGCCGGTGCCAGCTAAAACTCTATAATTCAAAGAAGCCGTATCTAAACATGATCCAGAAGCGCAGACGTCTTCTCTGGGCCAAGGTTCATTTAAAATGGACTGTGGCAAAGTGGAAAACTGTTCTGTGGTCAGACGAATCAAAATTTGAAATTTGAAAACTTCCACATCATTGCATTCCGTTTTTATTTACAATTTGTACTTTTTCCCAACTTTTTTGGAATCGGGGTTGTAAATGAAGTTTAGATATGTGCTTTTCCTGGTCCAGGTAAAGAACAACCTGCCATACTTTTTACCCACCCATCCATCAGAATCCAGAATTCAACACATGGCTTTGTGTAATTATTTTAATTAAGAAACCTGTCCAAAGAATTGGCTTTTCATAGAGAGGAGCACAAGTTTTTCCAACTGCAGACAAACAGAATATGGATATTTTAAGTTCGTTTCTTAGACAAGGATTTTTTTTTATTTTTAAACTTGTTACCTCGTTAACAGTTTCGGCGAGAATCTCCCACCTTCTTCAGAAACAGTCACCAGATGTCGAGTGGTGACGTGCCTTATCAGCTGATGTTGCGTTACGGAGGCGTGAACGTCCCGCCCAATTTGACAGGTAGTTCACGCCTCCTGCTGCCTGGTCGCTCCTCCAGGACGGCGCTCCAGGTGTGCGACAGCGCGTACGCTCCCTCATCCCGGTTCATCGTCCTCTGCGCCCGCTTACGTATCTCCACTGCCTCTAAAATCCAACGCTGGAATCTATTTTCTTCAGCGCGAATGACTCTGGCCTCTTCCCAATTCATTATGTGATTTTGCCGTTTGCAGTGGTCTGAAATGGCTGATTTTAGGTTTTCTTGGTTTGCTTTTTCTTTTTCAGATCTTGTGAGTCTTTTTGTTGTTTCTTTTTCACACTCTATTTGGTGTTCTTTCCTTCGAGTATGGAAGCATCTGCCCGTTTCACCAATATAGACTTTATTACATGAACGGCAAGGGATTTCATAGATGACGTTGCATTTATTGTCCAGTTGTATTTTGTCTTTGGGGTGAACTAGCAGCTGTCGGAGACAAAATGTCAGTAATCAGAACACTATACGACCGAGCACAGAGCATCACAGAGGAGAAAGACAGACAGGAGGAGGACCAACACATCCAACAGGCATTAAAAAACTGCCAATATCCACCGTGGGCAATTCGGAAAGGGAAATTACAGACACAAATAAAAGAAAAAAACAAACAAACAAGAAAAAACACCGAAGAAACAAACCGGGGCTTTGTCACACTACCATACATAAAAGGAGTCACAGAACGCATCCAACGATCCATGAGGAAATACCACATCAACACCCCGGTCAAACCATACAAGAACCTCCGACAGCTGCTAGTTCACCCCAAAGACAAAATACAACTGGACAATAAATGCAATGTCATCTATGAAATCCCTTGCCGTTCATGTAATAAAGTCTATATTGGTGAAACGGGCAGATGCTTCCATACTCGAAGGAAAGAACACCAAATAGAGTGTGAAAAAGAAACAACAAAAAGACTCACAAGATCCGAAAAAGAAAAAGCAAACCAAGAAAACCTAAAATCAGCCATTTCAGACTACTGCAAACGGTAAAATCACATAATGAATTGGGAAGAGGCCAGAGTCATTCGCGCTGAAGAAAATAGATTCCAGCGTTGGATTTTAGAGGCAGTGGAGATACGTAAGCGGGCGCAGAGGACGATGAACCGGGATGAGGGAGCATACGCGCTGTCGCACACCTGGAGCGCCGTCCTGGAGGAGCGACCTGGCAGCAGGAGGCGTGAACTACCTGTCAAATTGGGCGGGACATTCACGCCTCTGTAACGCAACATCAGCTGATAAGGCACGTCACCACTCGACATCTGGTGACTGTTTCTGAAGAAGGCGGGAGATTCTCGCCGAAACTGTTAACGAGGTAACAAGCTTAAAAAAAAAAATCCTTGTCTAAGAAACGAACTTAAAATATCTGTAATAGTTAGACATAATGAACATCCACTACAAACAGAATATGGGTTTGCATATTCTTATAGCACTAATAACTGTTTGTAGTAATAGCCTTAATAGTAAAAATTGGTGCTGCTCCAAAACTTATGGATACTCTGTGATTGATTGTTGATGGACAGAGTTTGCACTTGTAGTTTTAATTATGTTGTTTTGATGTGGCCTAATCTAATCAGAAGTGAAATTGGACTGGGTGTATACATCCATCCATACTAATATCTCATTCTCAGGATATGGAGGCACCAAAGGACCCCAAGCAGGTAAATTATGGCTAAATACAGCAGAAGTTACCAAAATTCAGAACAATGCACTTTTCATGTTGTCCCTGATTTGGATACTTGTGTTATTAGGATATGGTAAATATCCAAAGAGAGGTGGAATTAAAGGACCAAAACGAGGTAAAGTGTGCATCCTTGGAAAATGATTTAAAGCTTAAAATATCAATTTTCATATTCTATCTGTTCATATTCTATCTGATGTTATCATTATGCTAGGTTATGGTGGTTTGTCCACAGGATATAGACAGCGACCCAATGGTAAATATGCAAAATAGACCTTTTAAACATCATGTTAAGTACATTGACAGAAAATGGAATGTATTTACATTAGATATTAGTAATGCAGACTGATTTAATTTGGTATTTCCCAATTTCTCACAGGATATGGAGGTTATCCCAATGGAGGCACAAAATTATCTAAACAAGGTAGACTGTCTGTCTTTGGAGATCACTGTCATCAGGGTCAGTACTGATCTAGACTGATAAAGGAAATAAGCACTCAGTAAGTAAATATGAACTTAAATTTGTCTAATCTTCTGCATATGGTATGGTGTTGGTAATGGAGGAGCAATTAATGGACAAGGAACCATGCCCAATGGTAAATCAGCCAGAAATCAAAAAGGTCGTTAGAGAACATTTTCTTCATGTAACCATATATAAATATATTATACAATATATATATACTCCATAATTATTAGTACCATTTTTTGTTATGGACCTAATTGTGTTTAATGCTTTGATATCCATTACCTGACTTGTGCAGGTCAAAACAGAAAACAATCTGTTGCAAGTTCTGTGATTTTTCCCAAGCACCATAAGAGAGAATAATCTATGACTGAATTTAAAAACCAGTGTACAAAGGTGCATGCTATTGTTACATTTTACAGTAATATTTCTTCGACTTCTAGGATACGGCCCTGTAAAAAATGGAAATGAGAAGGTCAAAAGCCTTAGCGCTGAAGCCCCAAGTCTTCTGTTAGTAACAGGGTACACCAAAGAAGTTGTACAGCCAGGTGAACTTGAGCCTACCATAGGAGTACCCGCTGCATTGCCACCCACCAAGGGAATTGCATTACTTGTCACAAGTTGGAAGGGCCCAAAACCTCAGGTTCCTCTGGTTCCACAAGGCTACCCATCTAAGCCAGTAGTACCAGAGCAGGCTCCAGTGATTCCACAGAATAAAGCAACCAAAACTGTACAATACATCTCACAAGGACAAGCTCCGATCCCAGAGCATGCACCCCTCATTCCTCAGGGTAAAGGTTCAAAGCCAGGCATGCAACCAGCTCCAGAAATGCCTCAAGGAAATCCTGCTTTATTTCCATTTGCTCAACAAGAAAAAGCCCCAAAGCCAATTGCTCAAGTTCCTCAGGCTGTCTTGCCAGTGTATTCACAGGGGAATGGGACAAATTCAATCACTCTACAACCAGATGTTCAACAAGGCAAAGGTCCAAAACTGACTGCTCCAGTGCTGCTTCCATTGCACCCTCGGACCAAAGATCCCAAATCTGTTGCTCCAGTTCCTGAGATTCCACAAATGAAAGATCCCAAACCTGTAGCACCAGAACCAGGTGCAGCACAGACACTTGCCTTTGAACCAACCCCTGCTGTGTCTCAGATGAAAGGTCCAAAAGGGGCAAATCCTGGTAAAAACCAGTCAGTTGATAAATAATGCATGGCCTGCATGTTCAAAATCTTGCCTAGAAAAGCATCATGGATATTCTTTAACCCTTAGAGTACTTTAAAGGTAGATACAACCTTGTAAATTCAGTCTGCTTTTTACTTCTAATCAGAAAGGAGATCCCAATTATGCTAACTTACTCATACTAATTACTTTTATTCTGTCAGACTTTTCCAGTGTTTTAACTCTTGGGATACTTCTGTTTTCTATTTGTATGTTCAATTCTTGTCTGAAAAGGGTCAGGTTTTCAGCATACTACTTTGCTACTGCCATAAAATCACAAACCCCTTTAGTCTTCAGTGATTGGGAAGCAAACCATGATGTGAGATCACTGTAGATTCCAACATGTAACTAGCACTAAATCTAGCACTAAAACCAGTGAGTCACAGGTAGCAAGTCCCCCAGAAGACTGTTCAATCATATTAGCAGCTGGTGACTAAGGCGCCAAAGGTGCCCTATGTGAGGAACTCAGATCTTTTTTTGGACTGGAACTGATGTAATATGTTCACTTTTGGATAATTTGATAATCGGTGGTATTGCAAGCCATGCTTCTGGTTATTGCTCGAGAGTCAGATACTTCAATAAGCATGATAAATAACCACTTACTTTCACAGGAGCTATGATTGTATCTTGTTTACTAACCACTCGACATGTATACAATAAGTATTCGCATCCTGAGTTATGGGTGAAATGTCCGAGGCTGAGATTAGTCAGTGCTGTT
Source organism: Neoarius graeffei (assembly GCF_027579695.1). Classification (NCBI taxonomy): domain Eukaryota; kingdom Metazoa; phylum Chordata; class Actinopteri; order Siluriformes; family Ariidae; genus Neoarius; species Neoarius graeffei. Next base: position 17,283,990 of record NC_083582.1, read on the forward strand.
GTTCTGTGACTGACATGGTATATAACTATTTATTCTATCCACATTCACTGGATATGAGCAATCATGCACTCCGGTTGGCTACTACTAGGCTATCAGCTCATATACCGTGAGTAGAGAAAAACAAAATGGCGGAGTGTGTTGCTGAACCAACCAAGGACGAAATAAAAAGCCTACTTGAAAACAACCCCCCCCCCCCCCCCAAAAATACAAAAAAAGCAACAAAATATGGAATAAAAGTATTTGGTGGGAAGAGCAGATCTTTTTTTTTATTTTTCAAGAATTATTATAGCATTTTTCATAAATTGCTACTGCCTTTTCACAGATTTGTTTACATTCTAAGCAGAAATGATTTTGCTGGACACTTTGTATAAACTTTTTTTATTTATCGAATTTGCAAAAAATAAAAATGCTGTCTTTCTCAAAATCCAGTGAATGTGGATAAAATAAAACAGTTATTCCACTCAATCTCATCGTACTTGGCTTATAGCCAACTCGGTGCTATGCGTCTTGTCAGCCATCAGCTCATGTATGACTCAATTTTATGGAATAACTGTTATATATGTGGTTATTTTATGATGGTCCTCTTACTAGTGATTTTATTTCTAACCAACAGTGAATTAATGTGCTGGTGTAAATGTGTGGCCACAGTCCATGTCCAGTCTTGTATTTGATGGCTACTCCTATTATGTTAATACATACTAAGCATAGCAGCTTAGTTGGATGATCTTGGCTATCACTTGGGCATGATATTGTGTAATAAGGCGGAGTTACTTTTACCACCAGGAAATTGATTATTTTCCTATAACAGCATGCCCCAAAGTGTTTTGTTTTTTAACAATTATTCACCGAACGTGAAGTGGCTATTGGTGAACGATAACTCAGACAAAGTTGGAGTCAAGTTTATTGTTCACCAATATTCACGGAGCCTGAGGCAGATAATTGTTTTAGTATAAATGCACAGATGATTTTTTTTAATCATATTAAAAAATAATTTATTTCAATCTTCAAAAGTGGTATGCAAAATATAATTTTATCACTTATCTACGCGGAGTCACATAAAATACTTTGTTTTGAAATTGATAAAATAAATCGCAATTCCACCTTACCTTTGAATGGTTTTAGACCAAACTTCGTAGCATCTTTAGTGCTTTTAGGAACAGCATTTTCTTTCACCATTTGTAATTCTTCCTCACTTACAGTGACAAAGTGACTGGCCGCCATTTTGCCGAGTCGCTCGAGGTGATTATTGAATAATGGTCCAAATTTCTCGACTGATCAGCACTTGCGATTTTCTATAATCAATTCCATATTTATACTAATTCTCTTTAACCACAGCAATTTACCAAGATTTACATTTTTAAAAAAAAGTATTATAAAATGTATGATGTATCATTTTTCTGTTGGTTAACGAGTTCTTGTCATCGCTATAAATAACTATTAACAGCTATAATGTTCTCCTTTAAAAGAATGCATGATGTTGTGGTTTATATAGAAAGATTTATTATCTTACAACTGACAGGTCTCAAGCAGACTAAAAGGCAGGAGCTAAATGTATGCTCAATCAATTTAATGTATAAAATCAGTTAAATATATTAAAGAAATTCACATTTTTAATGCTACCTGATTTTAATGGATATTATGGAGATTGTGGACTTGGAGTGTCTGGACAATGGACTAAGCTGCCCAGTCCTGGTAAGTGTTAATAATTTTAATTCCCCCCCCCATTCCAAATTTTTGTTTTTGTAGTGAAGTGAAAACATGTTACTGATTTGCATGATCACAAATTCTTGGAAATTTCATATTTTTTAAGTTCCATTTGAACACTAAATGAACCACTTATTCATTACTTCCTTTTAAGCTGTGTATTCACTTCATTATTTTTACACTGCATTGATCTCCATAACTTGTGATCAGATTACACTTCCCTGCTGTATTTTTGCAATTCAATCATGGTCATTATTTTTTTAATTAAGAAATGTATGTTTTATGGTGGTGTAGTGGTTAACACTGTCACCTCACAGCAAAAAGGTCCTGGGTTCGAACCCAGTGGCCGACGAGGATCTTTCTGTGTGGAGTTTGCATGTTCTCCCTGTGTCTGCGTGGGTTTCCTGTGGGTGCTCCAGTTTTCCCCCATAGTCCAAAGACATGCAGGTTAGGCTAATTGGTGGCTCTAAATTGACCGTAGGTGTGAATGTGAGTGTGAATGGTTGTCTGTGTCTATGTGTCAGCCCTGTGATGACCTGGCGACTTGTCCAGGGTATACCCCGCCTTTCGCCCATAGTCAGCTGGGATAGGCTCCAGCTTGCCTGCGACCCTGTAGAAGGATAAAGTGGCTAGAGATGATGAGATGAGATGTTTTATGGTGGTGTAGTGGTTAACACTGTCACCTCACAGCAAAAAGGTCCTGGGTTCGAACCCAGTGGCCGACGAGGATCTTTCTGTGTGGAGTTTGCATGTTCTCCCTGTGTCTGCGTGGGTTTCCTGTGGGTGCTCCAGTTTTCCCCCATAGTCCAAAGACATGCAGGTTAGGCTAATTGGTGGCTCTAAATTGACCGTAGGTGTGAATATGAATGGTTGGTTGTCTCTGTGTTAGCCCTACAATGGCCTGGCGACTTGTCCAGGGTGTACCCCACCTCTCGCCCTTAGTCAGCTGGGATAGGCTCCAGCTTGCCTGCGACCCTGCACAGGATAAGCAGCTACAGATGATGGATGGATGGATATTTTTTGGTCTTAACTGTACAGGTGTCCTGTTTTCCAGTGAATAATATTGTGTTTGCTGCATGTATGTTGAAATGAATGAATTTTGTCTCTCTAATATCTTATTAATGTGTCTATAGCTGTATCTGTAATATCTGGTCTTCCTAACAGCATGAGAAAATGTTTCAGTGGATTAACTGAAACACAATGGATTTTGTGTTAATGTATTTTGCTATAATAAAATGTTTATCTACAGGATATGGTCCTGGATCATGGTACCCAAACAGTGGAGGAGCTAAGGCTTCAAAACCAGGTCATACTCATCACTATGTTTCTTCTACATTTCTAAGTCATATTTATTATTAATATGATTATAGTAATGTAGAAGTCATGAAATAAAAATCGATGAAGTTTGTACTAAAATAAATCAGATTCCTAAGATGTTTGTGCAGTACTGTATATACAATCTCCATCCACTGTGTTATCCAATTCATGTGGCAGCAGTTTAATGCATACTCATGCAGATACAGGAAAAAATGCTTTTCTGCTGATTTTGTGCATTGTGCTGCTGCTATATGATTGATTGGCTAACTGCGTCAATGAGCAGGTGTACAGGTGTTCCTAATAAAGTTGATGCTCAGTGTGTACATAAAATCAGGTTTAGCTCATCAAATGCTTTTATATGTAAATAAAAGAAAAATACTACAATTGATTCACTTGATTCCCTGAAATGATTTGCTAAAAAAATTATTCTCCTGTAAATGTGCCCAAGGTTTGAAGGATAAACTGACTGAGCACTCATCTGCTACACTTACTTCACTTCAAGTTCATTCATGAATTTACACACAAAAAAGGGTCCCTGAGATAAGCTTTTAAGATGCGTCTCTTCCAAAGAGAATACTATTAATTCATTATTAGTGTCATACATAGTAATGTGCAAAAGTCTTATGCACCCTATTTTTTCATGCAAACTTTTATAGATTTCTATTTTATTACTTCTATATTGTTGAGTCAGTACAAAAACATTTTAGAGTTCCAAATGTTCGTTTTCCAGCACGAAATTAAATGTTACAGAAAAAAGTTTGTATCTGAGTAGCATAAGAGAACACTTTTAAATTAAAAAAGAAAACATAATGAAAGCTACTGGGTTTTGCTGCAAAATTAAGAAGCAAGTGTGACCATCAAAGTGTCCAGAAGAACTGCAAGATGCTCAGTAAAACCTACAGCTCATTTCCTTATAAAACTGCACTCATTGCACCTGAGACTACTTATATATATTTCTTTTTTTAAGCAAAGGGTTGTCTCACACCAAATACTGACTTTGTTTACTTTATTATGGCTTATTGCTGTTTTATAGTTTTTTTTTTTTAATAAATGTTGAAACATTTTATTTCATTAGATTTGAAGCCATTTTTGGTCAACAGCATTTCTTCACATGTGCCTAAGACTCTTGCACAGGACTGTATATGTATTTAATATTGGCCTCAAATGCAGTTCCACTCATCTGAGACAAACTCTGGCCTATCTGCAGTCTGAATTCCAAATGTGTGCAATTAATGTATTAAATCCCAACTACACAAACTCAATTTTTAATCCAGCCCCTCATTCATATTGCTCAAGCATTCACAATTCATCGCTAATTTATAACCTCAGTTGACTTGAATAACTTGAAAAAGTTATTTTACTTTGTTTTTTCTCTATTATTCAGGTCCAGGATATTATGGGCCTAAACTCAAGCAGCCAGGTAACACAGTGTTTTCTATCTACACATACTTTACTGTACATGCTTTTTATTCATTTGGATTATAAATAAACTAACTGGACCACTGTATAATGTAATATGCCTTTGTATCCAGGCTATGTTCATCCAGGAGCAGGATATGGCAATGGTGAGACAGAGAATGTCCTATTATTTTATTGAACTGTACATACCAGGCCTGGAATTTCGTCATTTTAGGGGCAAGGCCACTTGGCCTTTTGTGCTGTAAATTTTTTGAGGGCACAAAGGCCAAAAGCCAGGGCACCAAGGCCATAAAATAAAACAATGATTTTAAGTTCACGTCTATAATGAATTTAATTTAAGGACTAATGACTCTTCTGAGGAAGATTGGAGTCTCAGTCGAAACTATCAAGCAGGTAAAGAAACATCTACACTATGTCTGAAGATAAGAAAATATTGAACACATCTAAACTTATCAATCCATCACTCACTTCAAAAATTGTAAAACTTATTAAACCTACAGTATATCCTCCCATAATTTTTGTTCAATTGACACTGAATGTGCAAGAGCATCTTCAGACTGTATTACTACACAGATTTTTGATTAATCAAAATTGAGCCTGGGCAGCACGGTGGTGTAGTGGTTAGTGCTGTCGCCTCACAGCAAGAAGGTCCAGGTTCGAGCCCCGTGGCCGGCGAGGGCCTTTCTGTGCGGAGTTTACATATTCTCCCCGTGTTTGCGTGGGTTTCCTCCGGGTGCTCCGGCTTCCCCCACAGTCCAAAGACATGCAGGTTAGGTTAACTGGTGACTCTAAATTGACCGTAGGTGTGAATGTGGGTGTGAATGGTTGTCTGTGTCTATGTGTCAGCCCTGTGATGACCTGGCGACTTGTCCAGGGTGTACCCCGCCTTTCGCCCGTAGTCAGCTGGGATAGGCTCCAGCTTGCCTGCGACCCTGTAGAACAGGATAAATAGGTGTCATTATAGCACGTCGGAGCGGTTCATGCCAGGCTCGAGTCCGATCCACCACTGATGAGTTGCCCAATAAGAATCCAGAATGTCATCAAAAGACGTATTTTTTTTCTCAATAGACGCAGGTGATGTTAAAGCCTATTGGCAGTCACGAGGCAGACTACAAAACCGCAAAACCGCAGGGCATCAAGGCCACTGTGGCCTTATGGCAGATATTTTTTCCAAGGGCACAAGGCCAAATTGAGAGGGCACAAGGGCCATGGCCCTCGTGAAATTCCTGCCCTGGTGCATACACATTTTTCAATATTTGTTTCTATTTTGTCTCAACCCTGAAGATGCAGCTGGCCTTGGTCAGATGATCAAAGGCAAGTCTGGTACGATAATCACATTTGTTATTTAAGAAGCATATAAACATATAGCTCTGTGAGCTAATTAATTTGTACTGTCCCTCCCGCTCCCTCAGATCTTCTGTCTGTGGACTTCTGACTGTCCCATGTTTTAAACTGACATCTATGGGTGGCAGATCATTCAGTGTTGCTGCTCCTAAACTTTGGATCTCGTTACCACAATCACTTTGTGACTGTTCCACTCTCTCTTCCTTCAAAGCTAACTTGAAAACTTTTCTCTTTACCTCACACTACTCTTCCTAGTGTGGGTTTTTTTTTTGGTAACTCCTGTGTAAAGCATCCTTGGGTTTGTGAAAGGCACTATACAAATTGAAAGTATTATTATTATTATTATTATTATTATTATTATATAAACAGCAGTACACTAAGAGTTAGTTAAATTAAAATATTTAAATCTTAACCTTCTATGTTGTTAATAATGTAAGCTTGAAAGGAATGCTCCAATAATACTCCTCTCTGGCTTGGCTTTGCAAACGAAGATTAAGAAGGTGATGGTCCATGTCAACTGCAGGCGCGCTCGTGGCTGACAAGGCTGATACAGGATCGGCAGGTGCGATTGCAGTGGCGACAAGTGTAGGTCTGATCGGGGTTAGGTGTCGCATCTGCACGGTTCTTCCTCCTCTGTCATTTTTCTTTGAGGGTGGCCCTACAGGTGTTCTCAAAGAAGGAGACAGCCCTGTTAGTAGTGTGATGCCAGTTGCCATGGTCTGCGGCAAGTGTAGATCACTGGCGATGGTCAGTGAGACAGGCACTGAGGGACTTCTTGAGACAATCCTTGTAGCGCCTCTCTGTTGTGGTGGCCAGTAGAGAGCTCACCATACATGATCTTGGGCAGGCGGTGATCCTCCATCCTAGAGACGGACCCTGCCCAACGAAGCTGAAACTTCAGCAGCATGGCCTCAGTGCTGGTGACCCCCGCCCGCTCGAGGACCTCGACGTTTGTAATGAAGTCACTCCAATGGATGTTTAGGATGGTGTGAAGGCAGTGCTGATGGAAGCACTCAAGGAGTTGGAGGTGGCTGTGGTAAGTGACGCATGACTCGGAGCCATATAAAAGGGTGGCAAATACGACAGCCCTGTAGACACTGATCTTAGTGCTGTTCTTCAGGTGCTTATTGTTCCAAACATGTTTGTATAGTCTACCAAATGTGTTGTTCGCCTTTGCCAGTCTGTTGTCAATTTTCCTTGTTAATCTGGGCATCTGACAAGATGGTACAGCTCAGGTAGGTGAACTGTTGTACTGATTTCAGTTCTGTTTCACCAATGGTGATATAGGGAGGGCGATATTCTTCCCAAGGTGCAGGTTGGTGGAGGACCTCCGTCTTTTTTAGGCTAACTTCTAGCCCGAAGAGCTGGGCAGCCTCTGTGAAGCAGGATGTGATGCGCTGTAAGGCTCTCTCCGAGTGGGCAACAAGGGCAGCATCATATGCAAAGAGGTGGTCCTGGAACAGTTGTACAAAAGACAAACAGTCTTTGTGTGGGCCTGTAGACATCTGAGGTTGAACAGGCCGCCATCAAGATGGTACATGATGTAAACACCGTCTTCATCATCAAGGTCTTTAGTGGCCTGCTTGAGCATCATGCTGAAGATGATGAAAAGAGTCGGTGCCAGGACACAACCCTGCTTCACCCCATTAGTGATGGGGAAAGGCTCTGATAGGTTGCTGTTCAGTCGGACTTGGCCTCGCTGATCTTCATGCAGCTGAATGACCATGTTGAGGAACTTTCGGGGACAGCCAAGTCGCTCCATGATCTGCCACAATCCTTTCCTGCTCACAGTGCCAAACGCTTTTGTAAGGTCGACAAATGTTACATAGAGCCCCTTGTTTTGCTCCCGGCACTTCTTCTGGAGCTGTCTGAGGACAAACACCATGTCTGTTGCACTCTTGTTGACTCTAAATCCACACTGGCTTTCTGGGAGGTGGTCTTCAGTGATAGTTGGTACCAGTCTGTAATAAGCAGTATCCTAGCAAGGATTTTACCAGCAATGGAGAGCAGGGTGATCCCCCGGTAGTTGGAGCAGTCCGACTTTTTCCGTTTGTTTTTCTACAGGGTGATGATGACTGCATCGCAGAGGTCTTCTGGTAGCTTGCCCTGCTCCCAGCAACAGGTGAAAAGCTTGTGGAGTTTGGTGTGTAATGCAGGTCCCCCATGCTTCCAAATCTCTGGTGGAATGCCATCAACTCCTGGTGCCTTGCCACTCTTTAGCAGCTCTATGGCTTTGAAGGTCTCTTCAAGGGTGGGTGGCTCGTCTAGCTTGGCTTTTACTGGTTGTTGAGGAATGTGGAGAATTGCAGAGTCCTGGACAATGCGGTCAGCTCTGAAGAGGGCCTGAAAGTGTTCGGACCAACGGATTAGGATGGATGCCTTGTCTGTCAGAAGGGCCTGGCCATCTGAGCTGCGTAAAGGACTCTGGGCCTGGTGTATGGGGCCGTATACTGTCTTGAGAGCTTCATAAAATCCCCGATAGTTGCCAGTGTCTGCGCACAGCTGGGTTCTCTTTGCAAGGTTGGTCCACCACTTGTTCTGGATCTCTCAGAGCTTGCACTGGAGGTTACTGCATGCGCGCTGGAAGGCAGCTTTCTTCTCAGGACAAGACTGCTGCGCCAAGTGGGCCTGATGAGCAGATCTCTTCTTCACCAGCATTTCCTGAATTTCCTCATTGTTTTTGTCGAACCAATCTTTGTTGTTCTTTTTGGTGAAACCAAGGATGTCTGTAGAATGTTGTTTCCAAAGAGTTTCTGGAGAGGAATCTGTGGGGCAGCTGGATTCCTCAAGCTTTGGGTGTAGACCTGCCTGGAAGTCAGCTTTCACTTCAGCTGACTGGAGACTGCTCATCTTGAGATTCCTCCTGCTGGGCCCTCTCTTCTTTGGTTTGGGTTTGAAGCAAAGTTTGAGTTTGCAGCGGACAAGGCAATGGTCAGTGTGGCATTCTGCACTGGGCATTACTCTGGTATGTAAGACGTCATTCAGGTCTCGCTGGCGCACTAGAACATAGTCATGGAGGTGCCAGTGTTTGGACCGAGGATGCATCCAGGTTGTTTTTAAACTGTCTTTTTGCTGGAAGATGGTATTTGTAATAATGAGTTGATGTTCCGTGCAGAACTCCAACAGTAGGCGCCTGTTTTCGTTGCAGTTTCCAACGCCATGTTTCCCAAGAACTCCTTTCCAATAATACCAAACTGTATTTATGTCTCAAACATGAAAGTAAATGTTTGTTTACATCATTGTGCAAAATACTGGTTTACGATTGTCCATTATTTTCTTATATTTATTCAAATATAATGGCACTAAGTTTTCCAAGCGTCGAACATTTCTCAATATGGTGGCACCCTGAAAGTAATTTCTAAGTAATTTATCAACAAAGTTGATATTCCAGACAATTTCATCTTGTTTCCCATTTCACTACACCTTTATATTGCATGTATGCAAGATGAAATATCTACATACTAGCTTGCTAAATGTTCATTTAAAACATATACATCCTAAGATTAATTTCTTTGAAATTTATCAACACATCTGAGGCAAAGGTTAACGTTCCTGATGACTTTGGTTCATTTCCTCTATCTGATTGTGTAAATGACTTTAAAAGCTACCCAGATCAATGTTTATTGGTCTCAGTAATTAGCAGATTTCATGCTAGGTGTCCATGTTTCTCAGTTGCCTACAGTATTCTCACAAATTCTCAAAGATATTAAGGACCAGATTTGCTAACAGATTTCTGTATGTGCAAACCCTCTACTACTACCCTCTGCTACTGTGGGGATTTACTAAAGACGCACACTGAAAAGTTAGCGATGGAAAGGCCTGGACCTCATTGCGTATGCACTGTATTTATAGGAGATTTGCTTTCAGTTTGCAAAATTTGGAGGAGGAGAAGAGTATTTTCATGAGTCACACAATGTGAGTTTATTAAGGTTTGTTGTAATCCGGTTACTGCTAATTGTGCATTATTTAACTATAAAAAAAATAGCATGTCTTAATTTTGTGGAGCTCTTTAGAGACCAAGAGAGGGCAACATGCTGGTGCAGTGGTTAGTGCTGTCACCTTACAGCAAGAAGGTTCCAGATTCTAACCACACAATTTTATTTGGAATGCCAGAAGATTATTGATTACCAAGGCACATTATTCTGTATCTGGTTGCAACTGGACGCTAATTTGTTACTTTTGGTAGATGGTTTCTCATTATCAAAATCAACAGACTGCCTTTGTGTTCATTAATTTCTGCATTGTTAGTAGATCAGAATTGGCCACTCCCATTGGCACTTTTTTTTTCTTTAACACTCTGGGGTCCTGGGCCTGTCAGACACTCTGTGGCAGTCTGATAAACCTTGACATTTTTAAGTATTTCATCTAACTAAAAACATCCATGCAAAAATGACACACATGGTTATATTCTGGACACCCTCAGCAATAATAATATGAGAGTAAAGTGAAACGTAATGAAATTTGTTTTTATTTAAATTAAGTGCAAACACAACCTTACAAAAAACTATTTTCAGAGTCTTCAAACCTTGTAAAAAAAACCACACTATAAATATATCTGCACAAAACTTTTGAAGTCTGAACCTTGTAAACATAGGTGTTGGCTACATAAAAGTAAGAACGGCATTCAGAAATGTTATGTAGTTTCAATACTAATTGTAGAAACTTCAGACTACCTTTGTTTTCTCCAAAGTCAGTTGGCCTTTCAAATGAATATTGATGAGGTAGGTGTAATTCACCTGTAATCCCCCCCCCCCACACACTGTCTATAGAGATCTTGCAGTCACGTGACCGGAAAGTACACAACCCCCATCTTGTCGGTCAAAAACACAGCTGAATACTGCTGCACTCGTGTACAGAATGGATCAATTTCAACCGACGGACTACACGGCTCATTTTTCTAATGAACAGATAACTAGATATATGTCTAAAATAAACGATCTACAGATTTGTGACCCTTATGGCTTTCCGGACGGAGTTTTCACGACCGGATTTTGAACTGCCAGCGGAATACCCGGACGTATATGATTACCTCATCAACTTTCCCTCGCTGTTCAGTGGTGAAGCACTGCATGCTTATAAATCTCTGGACAGTTTTCTTTACAGAAATTCAGGATTTGTCAGCGACTCAGATGTGGCATCTTGTAAACAAGAAAATAATCCTCATTGGATGGGTAAGTCACTTAAGTATTGAGTATAGCACTGACCAGCTGATTATAGAATAGAATAAGGTAATTCCAAATCGTCCGTCTTGTTTACATGGATCTGGCGTTGGAGAGGTAGAGGCTTGGCAGTGGAGATTTGAGTGGCTGTTTTCTGAGCTTAGTCAACAGGCCGCTCTGCCTGTAGCCTCGCTTTTGCTTCAGCTCCCGGCGCCGCCTCCTTCGCTTTGCTTCCAATAACAATCCACGGAGACCCCGCTGGTCTCGCAATCTCGTCCGGAATGATGTTATTATTTTTTTTTCTCGTCCGGAATGTTGTGCATGCGATGGAAATCGCTACAAACCGTCATTTTCTGCTGGAAACCAATGTCCAGTAAGTCCATACAGTTGTAGTGGATATTGAAGTCCGGTACAGACGAACAACACGCAAAAATACACACAAAAAACAAAAAACGTGCACAGGTAGGGAGAGCTTGTAGCCGCAGCCGTTGTAGTAGAATTGTATATAGTAGGGTTTTCCAAAAGAAAAGGTAGAAGTAAAAGCAGAAGTAGAACCAGAAGTAGAAGGCGGAATATGGCGTTTGACCGACACAATGGCGTCTGTCACAATCTGGATCGGCTGTGACGTCATATGCAAGTGCTCCATAGTCCATTTGTCAAAGACAAAGGCCCTGGCCCCTGTACCTCCCTGCCCCCACACCTCTCTGCTTGGAAAGTTACTGCAAATGTAACAGTATATAGAGGATGTGCAGTCACATGACCCGCACGTGTGTACTCTGCCATATTGGACGGCATCAGGATTGTTTACCTTGCGCGAGCGTAATGGATCCAGGGAGTAATCCCCAAGAAAATTCGGAAAATACCCCATCTACATCGCGCGATTACTTGTCTAAGTTTGTTCAGCATCTTGAAGGTGACGTGAGGCAGCGTTACGTGGAAAAGTGTTCCAGGTTGGGGATTGCAGATCCGTACAACTTGCCGCAATCCTTGTTCAGGGAAATTCGGAGCTGCGGTGCCGGCGATTTGCCCGATCTGGCCTACCACGACATTTACAATTTTCTTGTTAATCGTGAATCGTGTTACACTGGCAAAGCCCTCAAAGCTTACAAGAGCCTGGAAGCTTATAAATATTTTGTTGCGGGATGGGTATCCCAACTATACCTCTGGAAGGTTCCGAAGAAGAATGTCTACTTGATAACCTCACGGGTAAGTGGCATTAAGACGTTTATCATAAAGAGACTATACAGGACGTTTTATCGTAAGAATGTTAGAAATCTAAACTCGGTTCCAGATAATGACAGGGTTGTAAATATGTATGTTTTTGTCTGAAAAACAGTAAATCAGAAAGCTGCGCACGTTTGCGCGGAAGCTGTGCAAATGTGCGCAGCTTTCTGATTTACTGTTTTCTTCTCATACTTCCTATGTTTCATGGACTGTAACGGTATTTTCTCATTTAGTAATTTTAATATAGAATTTACTCTGATGAAATTATTCAGACACTCCAATGCCCCCCCTAAAAAAAAAATCGGATCTGCATAATTCAGCCGTGAAAAAGGCGTCATCCGCCGTTTGCATCCCTGTTTAAACTCATAGGTTAACCGACTTTAACCAGCTAATGAGGCTTGGTGGTCGGTCAAGATTTTTTTTAGTTTTCACCATCCCTACTATGGATTGGCCTTTCAAAGGCATATATGAGCCAAAAAGATAAAACATTGTCATAGAGTAGGCCAGGGTAGTAGGGCTAGGCATAGCCATTTTAAACGTTAGAGACTGTCTAGTTTCTAAGTATGCAGTTATCATTCAATCCGAAAATCAACTTAACAGATGTACTAGGAGTATTGAATTAGAAGATTACACCTACCTGATATGAAGTGTTCACTACAAATTCGGCTGGTAGAACTGGGGTACCAGTTTTCTCTTCGCACAGCGGACACCCATTTTGCGCGTCTCTCCTCGTTTGCGGGGAATCTATAAAATGACAGGCCCTCCTTTTGGCCCTGTCTATTGGTACAACCAAATGCTGAACAAGATATAACCATTCTCGAAAGATCTACTCCCACACACTTGATAATTAGAATGGGTTCGTCTAAGTTCTATGCGCGGCCTTGCCGTCCAACATGGCAGATAAACAAATATCACGTGACCTCGTGACATCACGTGCACGCTCTCTATATATTGATCCCACTTGCACCCAGCTTTTCACGTGAATACCGACCTCTACAGGCAGAACCGCTTGGCTCTCTCTCACAGTTCCTGGAGAGTGAGCGAGTGGTAAGTTCTATGTAAACAGCGCTCCGAACGTAATTAAATATTCATGCTCGTGTTAACATTCTAAATCAACATTCATTGATGTAGATTGTGTCTGAACACTTGTAGTCATTGTCAGTGTATGTTATATTATTTTTAATTTCAATTTGAGCATGTTATGTCGGAGTTTACAGAGCACACGTGTGTACAGCTAATTCGTTATCTCTCCCCACACTAGCTTTCTTTTGTGCATGCAAGCCTGCGCTGCCCTGCTGACCTCCCGTGTTATTTTGTGTATCCCAGGTACATAAGCAATTCCTTGTTAGGCTCTTTTCTGTTTTATTTGATTTTATTCATATGCACTCACACAGTTCCTGGAGAGTGAGCGAGTGCTTTCTTTTGTGCATGCAAGCCTGTGCTGCCCTGCTGACCTCCCGTGTTATTTTGTGCATCCGAGGGTAAATAAAGTTTGTTGCACTGTCCCACGTCTCCTCGTCCTTCAAGCACTTCACACTGCAGATTTTATGAGGGGTTACACAAAGAAAAGAAGCCCTAAAAGCCAAAGCTACATTTCACAATCTTATACATAGACTTATGCACGGACTATAATAACACTACGTTCACACTGCAGGCTGAAGTGACTCAAATCCGATTTTTTCGCCCATATGTGACCTGTATCCAATCTTTTATTGACAATATGAACGACACAGATCCGATTTTTTCAAATCCGACCCAGGACGTTTGGATATGTGGTCCTAATTCCGATTCCTATCCGATCTTTTCATATGCGACTTCAGTCTGAACCGCCAGGTCGCATTCATCCGACTTACACGTCATCAACAAGCCACAAACGTCACTATTCTGCACTGAAGTAGGCGGCAGGTCTCTCAAAAAAAGTTACAACATGGCGCATGACATCAATGCGACTCCGCACCCACACGTTCCTTTGAACGGAGGTTGCAGTCACTACCCCGCAGAACGCCTGAGCCAAAACCCTTGCCCTCTTCCTTCTCAACCTCCTCCTTAACATCAGGCTATTGTGCATGTTCTGGCTCCGTCGCAACAACAACTGCATCATCGCCAGGTACTCCATGCTGGCTACTGTCATACACAGGAAACTTTAGGTTACTTCCGTAAACACTGGCCATGCTCACTGCGTGTGACGTCGTCGTATCCTGCAATGCGCATGTGGAACACTTTTAGGTTGCTTTTCGTTCATACTGAGGATCACATATAAGTCGCATATATTTGTTAATGTGAACGACCTCACAAAAAAATCGGATTTCACAAAAAAATTGGAATTGAGCATGTTGACTTAGGTAACTAATTACTGTAAATCAGTGAAACATAGTTTGACAACAGAAAAATGTTTTCAAAACTTGATGAAAATAACAGCATGTTTCGATCAACTAGTTCTTTCTATTCAAAGAGCACCTCCTATCCTAACAACCATCGAACATGCACTCTCTTCTTCTTACTCTATGATTTCCTATGTTTTACTGTAGCTTAAAGCGTCTGCTTAATGTAACATAGTTCTCCCTATACACTAACCGATAAAGCATGACAACCGCTAGTGAGGCATCTTCCTTGCATTGGCCATTCCTCAAAGTTTCTCAGTTGGTATGGAAACAAGTGAACATGTGCACTTGTTTATACCAGTGAAATGGGGCATGTTCTCACCTCCCCTTGCTACACAATGAGCGAATGACGACACTGATATAGACCCCTTTCACTGACATCACCCGAAACCGGAAGTAAACAGACCCTGCGCCATTTTGGAAGACCAACAAACTCGTGATTAGGGGGTATTAACGACAGCGGTATGTGAACCCACGAGAATAAAGTGGAGTGGCAAACGACTTAAACAAATCTGAGCTGTTTTATTTATGATTTATTGGCCCAACAGTAGACTTGAAAGAAACCTGTGTGAGACTTGGCAAAAAAAACTGTGGATATAATGGATAAGTCTGTGCATGATCTGCGGACACTTTGAGGTAAGCAAACACAAGAAATTCAGATTTAAAACATGCTAAATTGGCCTCAAGTTGATAACTATATGAGGAGCAAGCCTCCCAGACTTCTACAATTTAATAATAATAATAATAATAATAATAATAATAATAATTTAGGATGGTTTGGGGCTTGCTCTCCCTCCTATTATATAAATAAAACATAGTTGTTGTGTAGGCATATATCATAAATACATATGTATAATTTGGATAAATTAACCTAAATTATGGATACCTTAATAGTAACAAAAAGTATTAATTTTTCAACTGAAAAGATATATTATTAAAAGATAAATATCAACAAGATTACCTTGGCCATAACTATGTGTAGGTTATTCTTAATAACAGCTGTAATATCACGAACCCACCACCCACAGAGGTAGCAGTAGGGGATTGGTGCAGTGTGGATTGGGTGGCAGTCGAAGGCAGGGGCCTCGACGACCTGATCCCCGGACACAGCGGCTGGCTGTTGGGACATGGAATGTCACTTCGCTGGGGGGGAAAGAGCCTGAGCTTGTGCGGGAGGTTGAGAGGTACCGGCTAGAGATAGTCGGGCTCACCTCCACGCACAGCTTGGGATCTGGAACCCAGCTCCTCGAGAGGGGCTGGACTTTCCACTTCTCTGGAGTCGCCCGTGGTGAGCGGCGGCGGGCTGGTGTGGGCTTGCTTATAGCTCCCCAGCTCAGCCGCCATGTGTTGGAGTTTACCCCAGTGAACGAGAGGGTCGCCTCTCTGCGCCTTCGGATTGGGGAGAGGGCTCTTGCTGTTGTTTGTGCCTATGGGCCAAATAGCAGTATAGAGTATCCGGCCTTCTTGGAGTCCCTGGGAGAGGTACTGAGGGGTGCTCAGACTGGGGACTCCATTGTGCTACTGGGGGACTTCAATGCTCACGTGGGCGACGACAGTGACACCTGGAGGGGCGTGGTTGGGAGGAACGGCCTCCCCGATCTGAACCCGAGTGGCGTTTTGTTATTGGACTTCTGTGCTAGTCACGGTTTGTCCATAACGAACACCATGTTCGAGCATAGTCCATAAGTGCACGTGGCACCAGGACACCTTAGGTTGGAGGTCGATGATCGACTTTGTAGTCGTTTCATCTGATCTCCGGCCCTATGTCTTGGACACTCGGGTGAAGAGAGGGGCTGAGCTGTCAACTGATCACCACCTGGTGGTGAGTTGGATCCGCTGGCGGAGGAGGAAGCTGGACAGACCTGGCAGGCCCAAATGTATGGTGAGGGTCTGCTGGGAACGTCTGGCCGAGCACTCTGTTGGGGAGGTCTTTAACTCCCACCTCCGGGAGAGCTTTTCACAGCTTCCGAGGGAGGCGGGGGACATTGAGTCTGAGTGGACCATGTTCTCTACCTCCATTGTGGACGCAGCTGTTCGGAGCTGTGGCCGCAAGGTCTCCGGTGCCTGTCGTGGCGGCAATCCCCGAACCCGGTGGTGGACACCGGAAGTAAGGGATGCCGTCAAGCTGAAGAAGGAGTCCTATCAGGCCATGTTGACCTCCGGGACTCCTGAGGCAGCTGGCGGGTATCGGCAGGCCAGGTGTGCTGCAGCTCGGGCAGTTGCAGAGGCAAAAACTCAGAACTGGGAGGAGTTCGGGGAGGCCATGGAGAAGGACTATCGGTCGGCCTCGAAGAAATTCTGGCAAACCGTCCGGTGCCTCAGGAGGGGGAAGCAGTACTCTGCCAACACTGTTTACAGTGCGGGTGGGGAGCTGTTGACCTCTACTGGGGACATTGTCGGGCGGTGGAAGGAATACTTTGAGGATCTCCTCAATCCCACCGTCATGTCTTCCACTGAGGAGACTGAGGCTGATGACTCAGAGATGGACTCGTCCATTACCCAAGCCAAAGTCACTGAGGTGGTTTGCAAGCTCCTCGGTGGCAAGGCACCGGGGGAGGATGAGATCCGCCCTGAGTATCTCAAGTCTCTGGATGTTGTGGGGCTGTCTTGGTTGACACGCCTCTGCAACGTCGCGTGGCGGTCGGGGACAGTGCCTCTGGAGTGGCAGACTGGGGTGGTGGTCCCTCTTTTTAAGAAAGGGGACCGGAGAGTGTGCTCCAATTATAGGGGAATCACACTTCTCAGCCTCCCAGGGAAAGTTTACTCCAGGGTACTGGAGAGGAGAATTCGACCAATAGTCGAACCTCGGATCCAGGAGGAACAATGCGGTTTTCGTCCTGGTCGCGGAACACTGGACCAGCTCTATACCCTTCATAGGGTGCTCGAGGGTTCATGGGAGTTTGCCCAACCAGTCCACATGTGCTTTGTGGATCTGGAGAAGGCATTCGACCATGTCCCCCGTGGTATTCTGTGGGGGGTGCTTCAGGAGAATGGGGTTCGGGGCTCTTTGCTAAGGGCTGTCCGGTCCCTGTACGAACGGAGCAGGAGTCTGGTTCGCATTGCCGGCAGTAAGTCAGACCTGTTCCCAGTGCATGTTGGACTCCGGCAGGGCTGCCCTTTGTCACCGGTTCTGTTCATAATTTTTATGGACAGAATTTCTAGGCGCAGCCAGGGGCCGGAAGGAATCCTGTTTGGGAACCACAGGATTTCATCTCTGCTTTTTGCGGATGATGTTGTCCTGTTGGCTTCTTCAAACCAGGACCTTCAGCATGCACTGGGGCGATTTGCAGTCGAGTGCGAAGTGGCTGGGATGAGAATCAGCACCTCCAAGTCCGAGGCCATGGTTCTCGACCGGAAAAGGGTGGCTTGCCCTCTCCAGGTTGGTGGAGAAGTCCTGCCTCAAGTGGAGGAGTTTAAGTATCTCGGGATCTTGTTCACAAGTGAGGGAACAATGGAGCGTGAGATCAACAGGCGGATCGGTGCAGCCTCCGCAGTGATGCGGTCGCTTTACCGGTCCATCGTGGTGAAGAAGGAGCTGAGCCAAAAGGCGAAGCTCTCAATTTACTGGTCGATCTACGTTCCGACTCTCACCTATGGTCATGAGCTTTGGGTAATGACCGAAAGAACAAGATCGTGGATACAAGCGGCCGAAATGAGTTTCCTTCGCAGGGTGGCTGGGCGCTCCCTTAGAGATAGGGTGAGAAGCACAGTCACTCGGGAGGAGCTCGGAGTAGAGCCGCTGCTCCTCCACATCAAGAGGAATCAGCTGAGGTGGCTCAGGCATCTTTTTCAGATGCCTCCTGGACGCCTCCCTGGGGAGGTGTTCCAGGCATGTCCCCCTGGGAAGAGGCCCCGGGGAAGACCCAGGACACGCTGGAGGGACTATGTCTCTCGACTGGCCTGGGAACGCCTCGGTGTTCTTCCCGAGGAGCTGGCCAAGGTGTCTGGGGAAAGGGAAGTTTGGGCTTCCATGCTTAGACTGCTGCCTCCGCGACCCGGTCCCGGATAAGCGGAAGAAGACGAGACGAGACGATATCACGAACCAAGCCACTAACAACATAATTGTAAGCCTGTAGCCCTTTGTAGGCTTTCAAGTCATCAGCAGTGTAGGCCAGGCATGCAAACTGGTCAGGGGTGAAAAAGGTGAGAAGGACGCACGGGGACACGGCACGCGCGCAAAAGTACATTTCGTAGTCTACGTTACAAAAAAAATTGCAACCAATGACATCTTGAATTTAATACAGTACAAAATAACTTTCCATAAACATGTCTTAATAAGTTACTGTTGAGTGGCCGGTAAATTGTACCATTTATTTGTCAGTGGCCGGTAAAGTTTGATATTTTGTGAAGTTAATTTTCACCCCTGTGTACAACACAGTGGGCTATTTACAAAAAGGTATATATTACTGCCTGTGCTATCTAACAGACCTACCCCAGAGGACACACCTGGCCAATCCCTGTCTGTCAATTTTCTTAAAGACATCACCTATGTGAAATCAGGGGCGGATCTAGAAAAATATTTATGGGGTGGCAAGAGGGGGGCAGGAATTTTTGAGGGGTGGCAACGTATTACAGACATGTATATATACTGAATTTAATCACAGTTTGACGACAAATAGTATGTACACACTACAAAAGGGCACAGACTGCCATTTACAAACTCATACAGATAAACTTAATCTCATGCCTTTATTGTTCACGAAGAACACACATTCTCAGATGAGGTCTATACCGTTTCTGGACAGTTTTATGCTGTATATGCAAAAGAACAGACACTAAAAAACAACAACAATAACAACACTGCTTCAAGTTCAGCATGATTTAAGCCATTTACACCAGTGTCACATTTTATAGTTTTTTTCCTCACGCTTTGTAAAGGCTCACCAGTGAGCATAACATGAACTTGTCATGCCTACAACAGCTGAATGCGGCGATTTCCATGTTGCTCAGCAAAACGCTTCACAAATTTATCAAGATCTAATGCTTTTGTGCGCTTTGATTCAATGCTGAGTACAGCCAAACTTGATAGTCTCTTTTCTGTCATAGTCGACCGCAAATAAGTCTTTATGAGCCTGAGAGATGAAAAACTTCGTTCACAGGATGCACTGCTCACAGGCAAGACAACCGCTATTTTACACAACCTGAACAACTCAAAAAAAACCAACATCATCATCTTGGTATGGGTCCAAAAACAGTGAACTCCATGAGAGTGGTAGGACTCTCCTGTTCCCCCTTTTTTCTGTCTAGTACTCTCCTCGTCTGATGTAACTCATGTTTAAGATCCTCAATATTTGAATCATAAGCTTCAGCCAATAGCAATGTTTTCCTTGACAGACGGTGAATCAATATTAACTTTTGTGGCCGACTTTACACAAAACTAATGTCAGACCTAGCTAACATTAGGCCAAAAAAAAAAGTGTGTTTCAGGTAACATGAAATACTAAAATAAGGTCGGTAGGTAGGAAATTTTTTTCTTAATTTGTTTTATTTTGTTCGAAAAAATTAACACAAGTAAACATCTTACAAAATAGTATTTTGGCACAGAATCCTTTATACCACACATCATAATAAAATAAGTGTTTTAAATCTTTAAACGAATAAAAAAAATATCGCAAGAGTTCGAGTTATGATCTGCGGAAGCGTATTGCTGCCACAC
This sequence comes from Neoarius graeffei, assembly GCF_027579695.1. Lineage (NCBI taxonomy): Eukaryota > Metazoa > Chordata > Actinopteri > Siluriformes > Ariidae > Neoarius > Neoarius graeffei. Next base: position 17,304,194 of record NC_083582.1, read on the forward strand.
TCAAAAAAAAAAATTGGCTTAGGCTCAAGTAATTACGTGAAAAGATATTGTTAACAGAGTTATCACGTTTTTACAATATATTTATCATGTAATAACATCACGTAATTTCATGATACGAAATTATCACGTTATTTCATGATATTTTCATGTGATAATGTGAAAACACCTTATCAAGAAATAACGTGAAAATATGGTTTAACGTCCTAGGCTCGGCTACTTCCATTAAAAGCAGACGGCCTCGCCTAGCCTACTGTAGAACTTGGGTCGAGCAAAAACACGGAGTAAAAACATGGCTGAATCCTGAATGACTCCTATTTGTATAAATAGGGGACTACATAGGCGGCAAAATGTAGTGTTTTTCCCTGCCATGGAAGTGCACTTGTATACTGAAGAGGAAGCAATTTGCATTACAGCCAGGAGGGCTGATAGAAGTGGCAAAACATTTTACTTTTTATCGTTTCTTTCACAACTTGAATGCGTTGAAACAAAAAAATTATGACAAACTAACGCCACTTACACTAAAATATCGAGGGAAACTTGTAATAAAAACTTTACGGTCGGCAATTTCCACGCGGAAATTCTCGATCGGTCGGGTTACCGGAAACACACTTTTTTTTTGCCTTACATGTATAGTTAGCTAAATAACCTTCTCCAACCTGATTTTTATCCTCTCAAAATCAGCATCGCAACTATGCTAGCACTGTTCATTCATTATAATTTCATTTTTTGATAGATAGTTAATCAGCTTTTACCCCTTTCCTCCCGTGTCTCCTTTCCTCGCGACTCCTGGCTCCCTCGCTTCGCGCCTCTCAATTTTCCAAAACAACCAATCTCGGGCGTTATCTCGTGCTGCATTCGCCGCAGTCGGACATTGGAAATTCACGCACGTAAATGTCAAATTGGCCGTAATTTTTCTTTGAATTCGTCGCTGCCAACTGGGGTAGCAGCAGGGGTGGCAAGGCTTTCTTTTAGAGTGGCATATGCCACCCCGGTAGATCCGCCCATGGTTATTCACCCCCGAGCGCGCTGGAAACTGTTCCATTGGTATTCAGATTCAGTCGCGAGATGAGGTTGCCAGATCTCTCTATAAAAAGGTGACTTTGCGGTCTGAATCTGTGGAATATTCGTAAGCGAGGACTGGCAACCAGCAGTGGGTTGTGCACCAGCTGATCAGAACTCCAATGGAAAAGAAGCGTGTTAGTAACTGTTTATCTTGATTGGCTGTAACCTTGTAAGTGAAATGTTTGGCAACAATAGCGTTGTAGCCTGCCTACCCCCCCCCCCCCCCCCCCAAAAAAAAAAACCTCTTCGGATCTACACGATTCACACAAGTGACCTATTTTGGGACCAAAACGGCGAATTTCGCCGAAAGGTGAGGAGTTTGCATGTGTGGTAGGCACTGGGTGTAAACAACAAATAGTTTACAATGTCTGGGTAGCAAACAGATGGCAGAATTGGTGTCCGGTCCTCCTTATGTATCTGACACGCAGAAATAATATAAATCGTGCTGCCTACCAGATTACAGTCGTCTGTTTTATTGTATCAGTACTAGTATCACTTACTATACTCATCAGTCATAGATTAGTCCAGTACAACATGACTAGCTTGCTTTTTTTCCATTTGACTGTCGCAAGTTTTTTCAGGCTGGTACAATCAAAAATTGAAAAAAGTTTTGGCCTACTAAACTAGTCATCGATTCTACTAGTGTATTAATTGGAGTCAACATGAAAACGTTAGGTAAAAACTTTAAACCAGTACAATCTCTTCTTCAAAGTTTCACCAAATGTTTTTATTTATGCAATTTAAAGCTCATAATACTGTATAACTTTGGTCAAGTAAAAACACGGAGCAAAAACATGGCTGAATCCTGAATGACTCCTATTTGTTTAAATAGGGGACTACATAGGCGGCAGAATGTAGTTTCTTTTTCCCTGCCATGGAAGCACACTTGTATACCGAGGAGGAAAGCAATTTGCATTACAGCTGTGAGGCGGCTCGGCTCGGTTTTCCCTTTCAGGCGCTCTCGTTTTCTGTTAGAATTTGGTAAAGAAAAAAAAAATTATTTACCAGCTTACCAGGTCCATTAACATAAATCTGACAGCTGACAAGGTCGGGATATAAATGAACTTTTGCGTTAAACTGTGTGCTTGGATTCACATAATTTTTTTCTGAGTCTTATCATATGGGTCAAACCCATCAATCACAGCCAGTTTCTCCACATACCGTGCCCTTTCTGCAGCTGGTAATGTACTCACATAACCCGAATTATCATCCCTCGTGTCACTTTACTCTCGCTCATACTTTGTTTTATATTGTGAGTGCATGTACTTGGTCTTCCAATATGACGCCTAACAAAATCTCGCGGCGCGGTGACGTCATGCGGTAGCCCTCTATTCCATGCACTTAACATGTGAATAGCTGAAGGGTGTGTTGTTAAGAGGCTGTTGCTGGTTGAAGTACTGAAATTTGTAAGGGTTGTTTTTATTCTCTTTACAAAGTGCTAAAGATAGTTTGTTATATATAGAAATATATAACACACACACACTAGAAAATTCAAGGTTTCTAGTGGTGTTACTTGAGTGTTTCTAGCACAAAAACTCGTGTGTTTACTAACAGTCCTAAAAGTCCCCTGTGGGGGTGTCGGCGACCTGAGAGCTGCAGCCCCATGCTTAGTAAATATGACCCTAAATATCTTGTTTAATTGTATTTTCCAGTAATAAGAGTTTATAAAGGTTACAGATCAAACTCAACATAAGTAAACCATCTATGGGGGTCTTTTCACTTGCTAATATTTACAAACAGAAACGTCAGTTGGTCAGACGTGTGGAAGATCCCACAGGCAAGACTCAGCTTCCTCATCCGCTCAACCTACGACACGCTTCCCTGCCCTCGGAACCTCCACCAGTGGTTCGGGAGTGAGGAATGTTGTGCGCTCTGCAATGCTCCCAACGTAAGCCTCCAGCACATCTTGTCAGGCTGTAAGATCGCGCTCTCACAGGGCCGCTACAGATGGCGCCATGACCAAGTCCTGAGGAAGCTAGCTGAAGTGCTGGAGGAGTGCCGACAGGGAAGGAAAACACCAGCATCTGCAGAGGACCCCACCATCTTTGTTGTGGAAGGAGGGGTCAGCAGAAGCATCAGGCCAAGAGAAACATCAAGGCCCTTCTCCCCTGACCAGGAATGGAGCATGAGGGTCGACCTTGACAGGAAGCTTCAGTTCCCCACGGAGATCACCATCACATCTCTCCGGCCAGACATAGTCGTGTGGTCAGCCAAGGCAAGAGCGGTGATCCTCATCGAGCTCACAGTACCGATGGAGGAGGGGATTGAGGCCGCCTTCGAACGTAAGAAGGCCAAGTACTCGGAGCTGGCTGCTGAGTGCCGGGAGGCTGGCTGGAAGACTACCATCTACCCAGTGGAGGTTGGATGCCGAGGTTTCATGGGGTTGTCAACCACACGCCTCCTGAGGGATGTGGGACTCACCGGAGGAAGACTCAGGAAGGCAACAAAGGACCTGGCAGAGGAGGCTGAAAAAGGGAGCTTTTGGCTCTGGCTCAGGAGGAAGGACAAAACTTGGGGGAAGAACATCTAACCCCAGACAACAGCCGCAGGGGACAACACCCATCAGCTGCAGGGGGTGACAGGGAGACGTCCCTGTCACTGCTCCGCCATCAGGAGACGTACCAGAATTAAAGGAGCGAAACGTTGGTGAATGGTGGTTTCTGGCTGATGACCCTGCAGCTGACCCATGGGCACCGGAGGAGGTGTGACAGGCAGCAATGCCCTGCAGGTATTAACATCTTCCTGTTTAATCCTGTCATAAGCAAAAGTGACAACAATAATCAATATAGCTATACACTCACTGGCCACTTTAATAGGAACTTGTTCTTGATTCTAAGATTCCTGTTGTTGGCTGGCAGGAGTGGAACCCAATGTGGTCTTCTGATGTTGCACGCTGAGATGTAAAGAGTGATTATATGAGTTACTATATCTTTCCTGGCAGCTCAAACCAGTCTATCCATTTTTCCTTTGACCTCTCTTATCAACAAGGCATTTGTTTCCACCCACAGAACTGTTGCTCGCTCTGTTTTTTTTTAATTCTTTGCACCATTCTGTATAAACTCAAGAGTGTTGTGTGTGAAAACCCCAGGATATCAGCAGTTTCTGAAATACTCAAACCAGTC